>NC_056744.1:1403972066-1403999566 GCF_019279795.1 Protopterus annectens
TAAGTTCTTATTTAACTTGGATCATGGTTTTGTAATGCTAGATTTAACATGCGTAAGTAACTGGTGAGCTGGGACAAAGCTTCATCATTCTAGAGAGTATGGGGCATTGATCATGCCATAAATCTGTATGGGGCATTGATCCTGACATAAAATTGTATGGGGCATTGATCATAGCATAAAAATGTATGGGGCACTGATCATGACATAAATTATTATGGGGCATTGATCATGATATAAATTTGTGTTGGGCATTGATCATGTCATAAATTTCTATGGGCATTGATCCTGACATAAGATTTTATGGGGCATTGATCATAACATAAATGTGTATGGGGCATTGATCATGACATAAATGTGTATGGGACATTGATCCTGACATAAAATTGTATGAGGCATTGATCATGACATAAATTTGTATAATGCATTGATCATGACATAAATTTGCGTGGGGCATTGTTCATGACATAAATTTGTATGGGGCATTGATCATGACATAAATTTGTATGGGGCATTGATCATGACATAAATATATCTTTTTGGTTCTTTTTGCCTTCCTTGAAAAGGTTATTGCTAATGGAAAAACACCTGAGGAGAGTGGCTGTTTAGATGTGCAGAGTGTTTGTTAATAAGGACTGTTATGGTGCTGTGGTTTATTTTGTTGATACTGGCATTACCAACAGCTTTGATGCATGGTGTGTGTACTGTAATCTTCAAAATATTTTCGTTCTGTTATTAGTGTCTCACACACATGCACACACGCACACATGCACATTGATGCCAACATCTATAGCTATTCTGAATAGAACTCCCTTTACCTTACATTACTTTTGTGTCTGAAGTCCTTGTATTATTTTTGAAGACTGTAGAAATTATTGTTCTTAAAATGTTTATGTAATACTGCAGAGCTTTTCTCCCTCAGTCTCCATCAAAATTAGTGTCACATACACACACGCACACACACACACACACACACACACACACACACACACACACACACACACACACACACACACACACACCACATATGCATGCACGTGCACAGTGATGCCAACATCTATAACTATTCTGAGTAGGACTCCCTTTTCCTTACATTACTTTTGTGTCTGAAGTCCTTGTGTTATTTTTGAAGACTGTAGAAATTATTGTTCTTAAAATGTTTTTGTAATACTTCAGAGCTTTTCTCCCTGGGTCTCCATCGAAATTAGTGTCACACACACACACACACACACACACACACACACACACACACACACACACACACACACACACACACACACACACACGCGCACACACACACACACAGTGATGCCAACATCTATAGCTATTCTGAGTAGGACTCCCACAGTTATACTCCTTTACTAACATTACTTTTGTGTCTGAAGTCCTTGTGTTATTTCTGAAGACTGTAGAAATTATTCTTAAAATGTTTTTGTAATACGTTGGAGCTTTTCTCCTTGTGTCTCCATCAAAAATGGGCAACTATCCAGTTAGACTTTCATGGTAATCAAATACTAATAAATAAATACATATATAAATAAAGCTGGAGGCTACAGCTAACATACCTTAAAGAAATGGTATAAGAATGCCCTATCCACCTTTAGACTGATCATAAAATTTGAAATGGTCATTGAATGTACATTATGATGTCACGCCTTCATATATATTTCCTGATTACACAATCACTTAACAATGCAAAGGAAACCAACGTTCATCTTCTGTCAAGTCTCTTGACTGGCCAATCAATGCACTTATTCATAGTGTTGTAAGAAAAGCCTGTGGAAGTTCAGCTTTTGATTATCTGTTTACCCACAGGATCCCCAACTCGTTTTAGAGATGTGTTCTTTTTTAATTTTTTTTTAGACTTAAATTGATTAGTCAAAGCCTGTAAAACTGTTTCTTGCACATCTGACAAAGGAATTATAACTTACCTGTTTTGTTTGACAATCTTCAAGATAGTTGTGTTAGTTAAGAATGCATGGAGAACAACCTGAGGAGGAACAATTATATGGATTTTATGGCCACATAAACTAGTTGTTGGAAACCCATTCATTTTGCTGAGAAGTGTCAAATGCCTTTGACTATCCAGTCTATGAATTATCACAACAATGTCCTGTATTACTGGCAAGCCATGAGGTTAGTCATATTTCCTAATACTTGGTTTTGAAAATGCATGTCTGCAATTACCTTGTAGCATGAATAGCAGAGAGTGAGACACAAAAGTGGTAACTGTATCTTTTTATTCAGACCATTGAGAAGCATGTTTTTCAGCATGAAGGGCAGACAAGTAGATAAGGCCAGCTCATCTTATTGAAAGACATGGTAACTTATTAATTCTTGTAATTCTGAAACTCTTCTGACTGAGATAACTATCAGCAGGAAAACATGTTTTCCATGTGAGACATTTTGAAGATGGAGAATAGGCAACTTTAATAGAAGGGCTAGATTTTTGTGGTAACAAAAACACTCTGGTCCAACATAACAAATTCAAACTTTCTGTGTTACTTCCAGTATGGAATAATTTTATGAAAGTATGGAACACAATCCAAGCCTCTATACTGTCCTGGTAAGTAGATGATTCCTTCTAGGTTGTTGTTTGGTAATTAAAGCCATGAGTCCATGATCCTGGTTGGTTAGTGTGGATGATTCCCATTACTTGATCCCTTAAGCCTGGCTCTCAACTAATTAAATTCCTGTACATCTGGATTCAAATGCCGAAGACATTCAACATTTGGGGTCCCTAATGTCCTGTCTCTGTGGACTGATGTTCTTTCTGGCCTTCTTCTTGTGCAGTCTGGGGTAATAAAATTCAGGTGCTATCTTCATTATGTAAATAAGGTGCTATCCTCTATGCAGGCATCTACCCAGTCTTTAGTCTTGTGCTGACCATACATGTCCCACAAGAATATTTGTCCACTGGAGGGTGATGGCAGGGTTACCATTCTGCACCTGAATCAGACTACAACAGAGATCAAGCAGGACATCTATGCCTTTTGGCCCACTGCATGGCATTGCAGTCTGTAGTCCCCATATTCTGAGATCTACTGAATAAACTCTTCAAAAATCATAAACAAAAATTAGTTTAAATTACTTCCATTGGACATCCTTATAGTGTTTACTGTTCATAATTATTCTGTTCTTTCTTGGAAACCATAGAGCAGCATCAATTCATGTCTTTGTTTAATTGCATCCCTTGCAGTTGCCCAAAGAGATGCATCCTTTTGCTTCTGGCTTGGATACTGGCTGAGGATAGGCACTACCTGAAAAAAGACTTGGAGGTGAAATATTTAAGATCTATAACAGGAATTTATTTAGATATCTTTAGAATCTTGAAATCATTATATAAGGCTATATTGCCTACCTTGGCATTTTTTTTTTGAGAAGCACTATCTAATCGACTAATCAGTACCTAAAATCCTCTTTTAAAGCTTTTAATTCCCTGTTTGGAAATCTACTTCATTAGTAATCTATGTTAGCTGTCCTTCCACTGCTGCTATGCTGGAGTGGTAGCAGTGAAGCTCTTCAGTTTTTCAGTTCTCATGCCACATCAGGAGTTATTGGATTAATAAAAAATTTACTCTGTAGCAGCATGTTTGAATCCAGAGACCGAGACTTCAGCTTTATGTCACTATAAGATATTCTTATTTCATTGCAGAATTTTGACTTTATTCTTAAAAATCGGGGCTTGTCTATCACAGTACACTATTCAACCTGTCATTTAACCTATTAAATGTTGGCATAACAGACCTTAATTGAGGGTTTTAGCCTACATGACTATGCTCTGATACTTAATGGTTAAACAGATATATGCAGTGTTGAGAATTCTTCCATGTGTTGCACTAGGTGCCTTTCCAATATAAACATTAGTTAAAATAGACCCATAACTCTATCCCACAAGTCCTCTAACTAAGGGAGTATCTCAAGGTACAAATTTATCCTTACTTTTATTTTTAAATTGGCATTAATGAACTGTCATTAGATCATCACACATCATATTTTTATTATACAGAGATAGCATATTTATCCAATTCACTCCACTATCAAAACAATCTGAGAATGAGCTAAGCATGCTCATAGAGTAGATGCAATAAACGAGCTTACTTCTTAATGTCAAGAAAAATAATTCTATGTTATTTTCTACCAAAAAGCTATCTACTTTTCTCCCAAAACTTGGATATAAAACTTAACCCAGACCTCATCAAGCATACTACTGCCTTCAGACACTTGGGCATCTGGCTTGGCCCTCATCTAAATTTTCAAAACGACTTACTTAAAACCAAGGCAACAATCAGGTTCTCTTTTTTCAAGAAAAAAAATCAATCATTTTCTATTCCCAGTATGTAGATATGCAACTAGTAAAGGCATATTAATTGTCCAAATAGCATATGGACTACTGTTAATAACTGCAGCTTCAAAGAAAAAAATCTTCCTTCACTGCATTTCATATCAAATTAAATATGTAGATTTTTTGCTCTTTTTTGAAAAGAAAACATCATTGCCTTACTTTCTCCAAAATGAAATGGTATATCTTCAAAAAGAATATAAATCTGTGATTGGTACACTATTAGTGAATCTTTTTTAAATATTTTTTCAAGCTAGTTGCTTCAGGGTTTGAACCTCATCTTATCAGCTTTGCTCCCTCCCCTAAACTGACTTGCTTGCACATCCCCTACAATAAATGTCGCTGTTCTAACTACATCTTCTCAACACTGAATCCAACATTACGGGAATTTGTACTACATAATCTAAAAACAACTCAGTTACCCTCCCAGCTTCACTCTGATATGAAAAAATGCCTCAGATGTAATGCCAGCAGTTCTTCCTTCCTTCCTTTAAATGCAGTTATTTGACTTGAGAGGAGCATCAATGATTTCAAGATCAACTTCTAATACATAGCTGATTTGTCTTTTTTTATATTTTGTGATTTAATTTGTTTATTCCCTTATTTTTCTCATTATTTGCTACAGCATTTGCAAAACTACTATATTTACTTGTTTCCTAGTAATACAAGCAGGCCTGAAAATGGTTCAGTAGGATAAGTGCAGTAATGCAGTCAACATATTTAAATAAAATATAAATACAATAAAAATATAATAAATATGGACAGGACAGTGACAACTGCTACTAAATAACATCACTTAGAGTAATTATGAAATGTTGAAGGATGCTGTAGAAGTAGACACGTTTGCTTTTTCAAGATATAAACAAAGGATGTTTCAAGTATTTATGTTTGATATTTAAGATGAGTAGGTTTAAAAGAAATAAAATACATGATTTATATGTAGGCATGACTATCCCTTGCATTCAATAAAATCCTCACCACTAATACTAATTGCCCAACAAGGTTTGGTCAGTTAGAGAAAATCAGGAATGAAAAAGTTAGGAGAAAATATGATTCAGAAACAAATAATGATGCAGTGAGAAAGACCTCATAATCATCTCATTGCCATGTCTCTGAACTGAACAGTACTGCGTTCAGACATTAGTGTTCTTTCTAGTGATCCATGTATTATGTTGGCAAATGTACCTCCCTACACATATGTATGTAATGGGCATGTGTGCTTGCATGCACACACATGGAATTGCACTCCACCTACCTAACCAGCTTAATACATAAATACTTTATAACACACAAAGTTTATTCTTCCTTACACACTATTGATTAACCCTATGTACTGCCTTCATGCTAATGCTACCTCTATACCACTCTCAGAGGATTTAAATCGCTGTATTAATTTAACTCATGCTAATATTCATGCATAAGGAACTTATCCATGCTAATGTTACTTCTATATTATTCTCAGATGATTTAAACCTCTGCATTAATTTAACCTTGTACTACTGTTCTCAGCCACTAAACAAATAAATATGCTTTACATCCTTCTCCAAGTTGCTGTTTAACTTTAGTTTAGTTTTTGCTATTTTGTATGTCGAATTTGCTTAGTTTGTTTTTGTTTCCACTATGTATTGTACTTCATATTATGTAGCTTGTACTATGTATTATTGGAGCTTTTCTCCCTGGGCCTCCACTGAAAATGGGCTCTTTGAGCCCAGTGGACCTCCCCGGTCATCAAACTGGAAATAAATAAATAAATAAACACATACTTGCACAAATAACACAGACACTTAGAAATGCACATTCATGTAGGATAATCCATATCCTGCAAATATGCATGCACACATCTGCACAATGCACACTTACATACCTTGCACACTCAAATAAGAAAAGAAATGAATGGCTGACTAAATTTTACTTAGTAGACTGGTTCTCCGAATCACTTAGGCAAACAAATCTGGAGCTGTGGATGTTTCTTCAAAGCAACAATTGACTAATTATTATTGTGTTCTCCCAGAGACTGCCACATTAGCATACAACTTTGCCCATGAGACTGCAATCCACACTGAGACCCCTTTGTGGGGAAAAAACTCAGTAGTAAAGCAGACTGTGAATAGGAAATCCAGTTGTGTTCTCTCTCTTTTTTATTGCTTTTATTTAATTTCATTGTATTTATAGGTTTGGAATTAAATTATCTGGATGCACTGCTGTTTTGAGGATTGTTTCTGTAAGTCTGTTCAGCAGACAGATGTCATAAGTACAAGTGAGGCTTTGTTCTTAAAGTTCATTGAGAACAGCTTGCCTTGTAACCCTAAGGTAATTTGCTGGAAGCTGAGACAATATGTTTTTCTTGTTTGTTGGTTGGAGATAGGGGGAAAAGCATATCGATTATGGAAGCACTAAGCAATTAAAAGAAGCATCACTAAACGAGACAGACAGAGAAAACATGAATGGTGGCTTGTCCCATGTGAAAAATGTAGTAATGTCTGACAGAAAGGAAACGACTCGTGCTGGAGTCCATGGGCAAACGGATCATGTGCAGCCATTAACTATATTCCAGGCAGAATGTTACCCTTAGGAAACATGGAACCAGCATGAGCAGTTACTGGATAAAAGAAATAGTTCACAGTGGCAGTAACTTTTTCTGTCTCTAGATCTATGCAAGCTGAGGTGGAGAAAAATACTGTGTGTTTTCATTTACAAACATAGAGATGTCGCAATCAGAGCTTTGGAGTGAAAAAGAATTCTGATAGATCCCTTTAGGTTTATTCAAAGGGGACATGCTCTCCATGGTTCCATATCATGTAAAACAAGTGTCTCTGTGTTGTGTTCAGAAAAGAAGAATTCTTTAGAAGATTCTGTAAGAAATACAAGAAGAAAAACCATACGGCGTATCTGATATTACAGCAATTATGACTCCTGCTGAACCTCTACATTTCGTTATCATCATTTCAGAAATGCAAAAGTAATGAAATTAACATTACAAGCTTGATTGGTAAACTTTTGTTCATCACAGGATAATTTGCAGTGAGTAGCAGATGAGAATGATTTATTGAGGTTGCTGGAAGTGGAGCATCTCAACAAATGCAGTTAGAAGTCATTACAGTTACTGAATTGCATTTTTACTGGAAACAATAAAGAACTATTAGTTTCTACAGGACAAGTGACAGTACAATTATGGAGAAAAAAAAAGCTATACAGAAACAGAATCTATTAACACTAATGCATATTTTGAGAAAAAATAAAACTATAATGTTCTCCTGATCTAAGAAGCATAATAACATATTTTTAGGTCAATTACAACTCATCAAACCAAAATTGCTTGAAATACAACAGCTGCATAAAGGTTTGCATATTGTATGTTACATTGCAGTTTTTCTGTGGTTGTCTGTTTTAGTTGTTCATATGTTAGTACTTCAAATTTTACATGTTGGCATCTCCAAGAGGTTGTGACACAGGAAAAGATTTATTAATGTATGCATTTAACAATTTTTAATTATTGAACCCCACACTTGTAAGCATCTGGACCCATGGATTCCACTTCCGATCTGCCTCTTCAGTCAGCTGGAATTAAATGGGCATCCTGATACAGTGTTGCGATTGTCTCATGTTTGTTAATAACCACCTACTATTTAGACAAACTGACACAGTGAGTGAGCGATGTAGTTATAAAACGTCATTAGAGGCAAAGCTCTCATATGAAGCCTCTACAAAAAAAAGTGGTCTGTCAATGTCAAACAACACCACATTACACCAACCATAAACAGCTCAGACCAAACTGATATACCTACATATGCTAAGGCTCTAAAAGCAGCCTATGTAAATCACAATGGCCTCCTAAATGTTACCAAAGAAGCAAGTATCCTTAGCAATGTGTAGAATCACACAAAACAGGCAACACCAACCATGAAACACTTATATATGAGACACATTGATTTGGTTCAAAACTCATTAAGGCGTACGTCTGCACAGTCCAGAACCCTAGTCATAGGTGACCCCATAATGAAACATACTGATACACCACTCACCAGCATGTGCAAGGATAGGGTCACAGTCAGTTGCCAGGATTAGCCATATAATATATCTTTGTACCATAAGTACATGTATGATACAGTCGTTATACGTGTGAGTGTGAATGAGTTTGAGAAGTATTTCCTTGGACTATATGAAGAGACATGATGATGCTCTCAGAATATTTGTCTGAGGCAGGTATAAACCTAGCCTTGAGCAGTATTCTGTCATCACCAAGAATAATTTCACAATATGAATGAAAGCTAATTGACTTCAATGACTGGCTTAGCTGCTGTTTTCTTTTAAAGGGGGTACAATATATATATATATATATATATATATATATATATATATATATATATATATATATATATATATATGTATATATATATATATGAAGGCACTCAAAACCATCTTACACTGAGGCATTGCAGAAAAACATTAGAAGATAAATGCTAACCCCTGTGTAACTCAGTGGATAGCAAATGGGCTCACAAACAGAACCAAGGAAGTAGGGGTTAGTGATTCTATCTTCTCCATAAGACCTGTCTGTAGTTGACTGCTCCAGTGCTCAGTCCTTGGACCACTCATCTTTGGCATTTACTTATTCAAGGGCAAAGCTAATGTTAAGGGTTTCTGGATGGTGAAAAACACGAATTAAAACGTAATGCCTTGAAATGTATAATGGTATCCTTTGGCAAACATGATTCCCATTGTAGCTATCACATTGAAAATACCCTTATGAAACTTGAACCTGTAGTTGCAGATCAGGGGACTTATGTCAAAATGAGCTGCCTCTTGATGACTGTGTAGCCACTATTGCAAGGCAGTCCTTTTTCATAACCTATCTTATATGTGAAGGTGTGCCATCCAGATCTAAGGACATAATTGTTCCACTTTACACAGCACTGATTAGATAGCACACTAAGTATAGTGATCCTTTCAGTGTACACCTGTCTAAACACTTATCTCAATTAAAATGACCACACTTTCTCACTAAAAAGTCAAGAGTCTAAAGTATACAAACTATGCAGACCATCTCATAGCCTTGTCTCTCTTCTTGGTATCATACAGACCACTGAGAGATGACCTCTGCTTCACATATAGTGCTTTAATAGACACCATTTTGTAAATCTTATTACACATTCACATATCCAACAGTGTCATAAGCACACAATTGCGGGATCTAAATCTTTATTGTAAAATTAAAAGAACATGTTGGAGGGATAGGTGTGTGTCACAGAGAATGACATGCCTATGGAACTATATTCCACTCCACATAAACTTCCTTTACTCTAGTAAAATGTAATTTGGATGAATGGATGCCTAATGTAAATTCCTTCCTCCCCACAGGTTTAGAACCACTGGCTGATATGTATAGGGGAAACATGCAATTACCCCAACATATGCTTGTTTGCTCCATCTTTGATTGTTCTTACTGTAAAATATAAGGGCTAATAATAACCATAGGGATAAAAGGCTGGGCTTCTTATGATCCTCCTATATCAATAGCCTAGAAAGTATTTATGAACCTATTAATTTATTTATTTATTCTTCACATTTATCCTTTCTTCAAGTTTAGGTAACTTCAGTAGTTGCATATTTAAAAGACAGTGGTGTAGGAGCTGACCTCCATTTTCAAGTGTGCAGTGTGCACAATCCATTGCAGAATTATTGGTGTTTTGTACATTTGGTTGTTGAACTTTCTCTGTAATTCTGATGCCTTATATTCCATCTTTTTTTGTATGACGTGACTTGTCTTTGATAAAACTTTACAGGCCGTTGTTTGGATCTAGTTGTCTGAGTATATATGAAAACTAAATACGTGCTCCCAGAATCAAACCTTTGCACAACTGCAAACTACACAAAATATAAAAATGAGTGGCAATGTGATCACATGACCAAGTTTTACTGAGATGCTGTTGCTTTCTTGGAAATATGCCTCAGTACATTAAGTTTGGGCCCATGCACATCACTATAATGAGTACTGAACAAAAACGTGCCCAAACAATGATAGATTAATTAAACATGATTAATAGATTTTTTTTAAGTACATCAGGACAAACCAACATTTTCAGTGCCTAAATTTTCTGGGAGAGCTACAGTTTGAAGAAAAGAAGGGAAATAAATAATGTATTAGGGAATAACAAACATACTGATATAGGAATAAAATTAAACATGTGCCAGTGTCTGCACCAACTCACATGACTGAGGCAGAGGTAGGTAAAAAAATAGGTGTGAATCATTTAGCCTTCAGCAAAAGTGTAATAAAGACCTAATAGGACCTGTATGTTATAGCATATGATTAAGTAAGCGACATTCTGCATGGAAAAGTACAGATTTTTAAAATGTAAAGGCATGCTCTATTTGCCAAACTGAGCTCTAAATTAACATATGGCAAATGAATGTGTTCTTAAGAAAGATAATGATTCAGAAGAAGAGAAAGTGATTAAATGGAGGAGGCTGCTTGATTCACTCAAGAAGATGATTAGTTCCAAATCTGAAAAATAGTGATTGAAGTTCTTTTTGTTTATAGACATAACCTCAAAGTAAATCATTGTAAATGCATACATCTACATCTACTGTAAGCTAGTGTAAGCCACAACCACAATCTGTGCAACTTGTCAATGCCCAGAGACACCTTACTGCTATCTGCGATTGATTGGTACCCCTGCCTAATCTCTCCCATATGATGGTGGAAATCATTTAGTTCAGCCTGTGCTGCTTTTCATATGAGCAGTCCTTCAACTGGTGTTAAAATATCCCATGCTAGTAATAGATAGCCCAGCATCCAAGATGCCTATATCATATGTTGGTGTCTGGATAAAATTCCACTCATGGTGCATATGCTTTGTGCTCCCCCAAAATATGTTTGCCATTTCTGACACCCACAGCATATCTTTGAATTTTTCTTGGTGTCCATTTATAGCATTAGTTGGTAAAACCTATGGCAATACTTTCTAACCAGTATTTTTGTGACCTTACATGGCAATATCCTTGTCCTCCTGCTACAACCTAACTGTCAGGACTTGAAAGCAATGTGCAGCAGTACCTACCACCAGTGAGTTGTGAATTACTTTTTAACATACCACTATAATTGAACCGTAGTACTTAACATCTTATATCTAGTGCTAAGGATATTTGAAAATTACATTCCCAGTTACTACAATAAAAAATTAATTTGTTTGAAATAAAAGATTTTACAATTCTATATCAACCTATACTTTTACAAAAAACAAGTTGTTTATTAAAATTAAATACTGTTTATGTTTATTGTTTATTAAATTAAAATACTGTTTATGTTTACAGCAATACATGGATAAATACTCAAAGAAGTAACAGAGCACATGAAAGTCTGGCAATTAGTGCAGAGGACTAAGGTTATGATTTGTTAATCAGTTATTCCCTGAGCCTATGGTACAGGGTTTGAATGTGCTCATATTCCTGTACTTACTGTGTGACATTGAGCAAGCCACTTCACTGAGCAGTGCTTTGGGCTAATTGGAAATTTAGGGCCTAGGCTCCTTAATGGTCTACTAGACAGCATATGAATTAACTACCTGTGAGAGAAAAAAAATGCAGAAATGTAACAACAAACAAAATTTATAAAATAAATGAAAAATAAACAAATGTGGAAACGGAAATCTGAGGTTATGGTTTTATAGAATATCAAAACGATAAAGCACTGTTTTTGTAACCATGTTGACATACTAAAAACATAAACTTAATTCCTGCCCTCAAACAAATAGCATTTCAAATGGCACATCCTCAACACTTTACCTGGTACTGTAGGTGCTATATATAGCCACATAACCTCATAAAACATCACTAAAGTAACCTTTGTTTGATGTAGAGTACAAATTGCAGCATTGCAGAACTGTAGCAATCCATCATTTTGCCTTGCAGTGTTCACTCAGTAAATGTATCCAGTAAAGTAGCTGGATTAGATACTCTGAACAGGGCATGAGTGTGCATGTGAGTGTGTGATGTGGGAGAACTTCAGCGGCAGGGCTAGACATCTGGTAGTGTAAACTTTGGCTCTAGATGATTGTCACTTTCAAAGTGACTCCCTGAATCCATGTGCAAAAAGTTGCAGATGGACAGCTGGATATATAATGAGATTTGAACCTGCTACATTCTAGTGTTTAGATGTCAGATGTGAGCTTCAAGCCCACTGAGAAATTGATGCTGAGACTTTTGCCAACAAAGTAGATATTAATTACTCATGTGCTTAAAGCTTATTTTACTGAATCTGCATCGCGAGCCAAAAGAAACAGCATATTAGATGATGCAAAGTCAATATCAACAAAAATCCCAGAAAAGGCAGGCATTTCAAGTGCATAACTTAGTCTTGGATCTTTCAGCAGCAGTGTACTGAAACACTTATTAATGACAAGTAGTGTGAGCTGTGTCACTGTTTTTATCTTTTACATGTGAAGAAATCTACTAATGAAGCTTGCAAAATGTAAGTCTCTGTAAAGAAGCTCAAGCATTGAGTTTATGTGCAAATACATTCCAAGGGTCTAAAAATTATAGAAGGGCCTTACACACACACACACACACACACACACACACACACAAACACACCTATGCATATACACTCACACATGCGCACACACAAACACACACACACACACACACACACACACACACACACACACACACACACACACACACACACATACACACACACACACACACACACACACACACACACACACACACACACACACACACACATCGCACACCACACACCACACACACACACACACACACTCACACACACCCTACATACACAGACACACACACACACACACACACACAAACACACACACCCTACATACACAGACACGCACACATGCACACACACACACACACACACACACACACACACACACACACACACCCTACATACACAGACACACACACACACACACACACACACACACACACACACACACACACACACACACACACACACACACACACACACACACACACACACACACACACACACACACACACACACACACACCCTACATACACACACACACACACACACACACACACACACACACACACACACACACACACACACACACATATATACTGTTATTTTCAAATGTGAAGCTATTATGTGAATGTATAAAGTAAAAGGGCTTCACGTGATAGACTTTTGAGCAGGTTATGCAAAATACAGAGCACTGGTTGCTGTGAGGATTATAGATCTACACTGCTAGGATGGAGACCAATGATGGAATGGTGACATCCAACTGTCAATAAGGAAATCAAGACAGTAAGTGATGGGTTTAAATGAATTCTTAGTAGGCTTTTCAGTAAGCCATGTATGTAGAAGGTAAAATAAAATATAGAAGCACAATTCTTTCTCCATCTTTCATATTGGAATAGTTACTACAGGAAACTCAAACTCCAAGGATTTTATAAAGAGATACATCAATCTAAATCTGGAAAAAAAAGAAACAAAATAGGGACTTGGAATTCTCCTTCATTTATGGGAATCCTTGTCTGCACTAATAGAGCATGTGGGGACAAAGACAGAGAAACAGCAATAAAATCAACCACCCTGCATTGTAGCATGAATTGACTGAAGATATAATGCAAAGGGGCAGTAGTACTTTTGTAGTTCTCTGTTACATCACACAAGGCTGGCATAAGTTATTGGATCTCTGGCACAAAGTTCGAGAGGTTTGGTCCTCCATATGGAATGGCCAGTCATTAAATAATAACCTAAAAGCAGAAGTTAACTATGGACAAAAAGGACAGAAGTATACAGATCCTATGGTCTCTTTGAACATAGGAATATGAGAACAGTACTAGACAAATGCTCACTAGGACTGCAACATGCTATGCATTTACACCTTTAAGTAGACACAATTAAATGTCATTGCCATACTTTTCAAGCACTTAACATTGCCCACCTGCCAAATCAAGCAAGGCCATAATTGCTAAGCATGTTGTAAACGTTTGTCTACCCATCCAGTCTTAAAGACCAGCCTTCCAGGTTGTTAGTATCATGGTGTAGAGGGATAAAGCCCTGATGATGATCCAAGTAACCCAGGTTCTGTTAGTAGTATGAGTGTCTGAACCATGCTCATCTGGCTGAGGAGGGCATACCCTGGGGTGCACCTTATAGGCGATCCTTAGTGGGGCTGAGATCCACATGGGATGTTGTCTTTAGAACGTCAGCAGCATTGGCAGAATTGCTGAAGAGGTAGGACAATATGACAGCATGCCCCATTGCATGTCTGGCAGCTCATGCCAGTGCATGCAGTGGGAGGGGTAGTGAAGCTATGGTTTGGGAAACCACTTCTTGGCAGCGATATGATGTTGTCCCAGATACTTTGATCTATTCACCACCATAAGCATGGGTCAAAGTTACTCCAAAGTGGATCTGGTAGACACAGTGGATGAGGACAAGTGCAAGGGAGTGCCAATGGTAAGGAGACAAAAAATGAGCGGGAAAAAATATGCTAGCCTTAAGGATAGCCAGAGCTGTTCTTTGTATGACTTGTAGTAATAACTTATTCCAAAGGCTGGAAGTAAACTGAATTAGGAACCCTTTTCTCCAGCAAGTTTTGTTTATTTGTTGATGTAGATTTAGGTCCCTCATGTTGTTGTTTGTAGGACCCCTGCTTTTCAAAAAAAATATGAGGTCAAATAGAACTGGGCCTTTTATAACTTTAAAATATGAGGTCAAATAGGACTGTGTCCCTTTGGTGTAGCCAGGAGGTCACTGAGTATAAGGAGAGACAAACTAATCGATCAGGTAATTAAAAGATTTAAGGCTTTTAATTTGCCATTTGAGTAATATGATTGGATTTGTACAGACCAAAAGAGGATTTGTATTTGATGATGGGTCTGTTAAGAATAGAGTACAGTGGTAGAATGACTTCTGTGGATCTAGAGAATATTCCCTTGGAAGTTAACTAGGCCAGATAAAAGGATTTCCTGACAATAATAGAGCACAATAATCAAATGAGATGGAGCTGTCAACATAAGTACCTGGATCTCTTATAACCATGTCTGAAGAGGAGTAGCACTGATAATATATGAGATTGGAGCCGCCATTTTGCTGGATACTACTATATATGTAGGAGCAGCTTATTGTCAGTGAGTTGGTGGCTAATAATGCCCATCTTACAGTTATTGCCAAATGTGGTCAAACATGCTTCTGGAGTAATGGCTTGGCTGTCTGCAGAGTAAGTACCAAACAGGAGAGGGCCCAACACTGATTGCTGTGATATTCTACTAGTTACAGTTTTTGTTCAAAGTCAATAGAAACAACTTTCACTACTTGTGATATGCTGGATAGACAATTCACAATCTGGACAACTGCACAGGGGTTTAAATTATACTTATCTAATTTTTCTGTAATGCCAGCATGGGGGATAATATTGAAATCCATGTTGAAATCAGCAGTATTTACTGAGGGATCAGTCCCCACAGCCTTTGCATCCTTTTCAATGAAGCTTACTAGGCAGAGGAGAAAGGAACTTCCCTTCACAAAACTGACTTTTTGTGGTCTAGATCAGTTAAGTTGCCTTTGTCTGCTATGATACATTTTGTGGTGTTACATATATGTCTGTTGAAGATTATGAGCCTATAATTATATGGTTTTGTAGAGAAACCACCCTTCTATAACAAGGCCTAAGTGGCTGTTGTCCAGGCTTCAGGTGAAAACCCTATGGATAGGCTATGGTTGAGCAGTTTAAGTAAAGGCATGGGTGCAGACTACTTGGTACTGAAGAGGATGCAGGCTGATATGTTATCTGGTCCTGTGTAAGTATTATTTTTAGTTTTGACAGGGATTGCAAGACTTGTTTGTAATTGATTTCAGAGGGAAACTAAATTTTCAGGGATGGTAAGGTCAACAACATAGGTAGGTGGGCTAAAGTTAGTTATACTATGGATGAACTCAATGATTTTTTGGACATTTTTTCTTAATTTCCTTATATAAATTATGAAGTATTTCAGTTTCTATTCATGTCTTTAGCAACATTAAGCTTGTATTCTGCTTCAACATTTCTTATAGTGCCTTTAAGCAACTTGCTGGCATGTTTCAGTATGGGC
The DNA here is from genome assembly GCF_019279795.1 of Protopterus annectens. Classification (NCBI taxonomy): domain Eukaryota; kingdom Metazoa; phylum Chordata; order Ceratodontiformes; family Protopteridae; genus Protopterus; species Protopterus annectens. Next base: position 1,403,988,502 of record NC_056744.1, read on the forward strand.
TTGAGGTAGAGGGACATGGAGACATCTTAAAATGTTTCATTGTACCTTCTTTTGCTGTACAGATTGTAGTGCATGAGTTCAGTGGGAGATATTTTATTCCTGCAGTTAGAATAAGGGCAGACAGGTACTTACTTTTCTATGAAGCTGTTTAGGTGCTGGTAAAAACTGGAGGTGAATGCTAGAACCCTCTCAATGGGGTCCTTGTGTTGGGGATTGTTGAGAATTTTGCCTAGATAATCTACAAGCTGAAATATGTTTTTCAATCAGCAGAAGTCCCTAAAGACTGTTTAATTTATTGGTAGGGTGGTGCATTTGGCCTGACAAAAAATAGTACTGATCTGTGATCAGTTTTAGCCAGGGATAAAGAGATCTGAGGCAGGATACAAGCAGGAGCAATGTTGGGAAGAAGCAAATCAAGCATGTTAGAGCTTCTAAAGGGCAATTTTACAATTCACTCCAGCACATTGGTATTATAATGTTTAGGACTCTAGGAAATGCTTAGTATAGCCATTTTAGATGTGTAAGTGTGTCAACTAATACTTTAAGAATTGAAGCTCATGAGAAAGAATGTATTTTGTTTTATTTATACCTCCTCACTGGTATTAAAGCAATTTCCATATTTCGTGGATATTAATAGAGATCTATAGCTAGCGAGGAATTAAACATGGGATTTATTAAGGGTGGTTTGGATCTCTTCAAGCTCCAAGTTAGGGCTGTGGGTAGTCTGACATGAAGTGATGGTGAGTATGACAGATACAGATGCTCCTCTCCAGTTAAAGGCATAAAGGTGTGATTGGTGTTATACCATGGAACAATGCAAGTGTTCTAACTGCATTGAAACCATCTCAGTAACTACTCAAATATGAATACTTTCAAGTTGCAGGAATATCTCAAGTTCTGGTATCTTTTTATTTAGGGAAATAAGCTGACAGGAGAGGGCTCTGAAACCACGTTTAACAGGAGCAGACATCATTTGTTCATCCTTGTGAATCCAGTTACAATGGTGATTGGAGACTGGAAATATATAAAATGCAGGTAAGTCCCTAGTTTGTTCATTCACATACATGTCAGTGCTGAGACATGTTTTTACATTTCTTTTTAACACACTGAGGAGATTATGCTTAGACACTTAGATATACACTCCAGCTAGAAAGACGTGAACTGGGGGACATATTCTGGGAGACAAAGCAAACTCTAGAAGATATGCAATACAACAGCATCGGTGGAAGAGGAGGAGTAAGAGAAACCAAATCAGAGAAACAAATCTTAAATGAGGAAACTGCAAATGAAGGTTAAATATCTGATTGTGTTTCAAAGGGTAGTAGACATATAACTAAAATGCCTAGAAAACGACAATAAGGATGCAGAACTCTAGGGTCTAAGAACAATATCTGCATATGGATGAACTGTATGTTTGGGAGTATGCACACTTATTTTGGAGTGAAGAGACCAAGATAGTGTACACAGAGAGGAGATCAAGATTAAAGGGAAGTGCAATGAAAGAGAATCATGGGAGGGAGATGGCATTGTATGGAAATGAATTATTGCAAAGTCAACTGTAAGAAGGGACTCTAATACGTTCTTATTTTCCATTGGAATTTAAGCCTAGACCCTCCGAGAAGTGGCATCCCATCAGGCTCATTCATTCCTCATCAGGACAGAGTCTGTTTCTTTTTGGGGTGAGAGACCTTTTTCCAATTCTTTTCCAGGGATAATAAATGGAATGTAAAACATCTGATGATTCACCTCAGGCATTTAGTGATTTCTTTCCATTATGGACATAGAAATAGACAAGGGTATCATAGCTTACCGCCATTTAGCCTAGCATCTGGTCAGTGGACAAGTGTGGCTGGAATCTGTTTTTTTTTTAAGGGTAGTCAAAAAACTACCAGAACCCAGATGCTGTCCTGTGTATCTTAACCACTTCCTGTCTATTATAAGAAGCTCTAGCTTTTGGAATAACTGACAAAAATAGCTGCCTAGACAGAATTGAGAAAATGTAGATAAGGCAGTGCTGGGAATTCAAAATAAGCAATTGCTAGGGGTCTTCAACAGGCTTATATGTTTTTACATATAAGGAAGGAGTAAGTACTTGGAATTCCATTGACCACAGCAGTCTAACACAGGGAGAAACTGAAGTCAGGGAAGACTTAGATGGAAATATATTCCTGCAGAAATGAGAACAGCGGAATAGGAAGGGACACACTAACAAATGGAAATGTACATACTGAGGACATGAATAGTTTATCTGATATGCAGGGCAGCTAGCTAAGTTAAAAGAAAAGAAAACAATTTCTGTGGTGCAGGCTGAAATTTTATTCAGCTGTGTATCTGCCATATGGAAAGGGGATAGAAGGATAGGCTGTATAAAAGGTTCATAGAATGTTTCCTCTTAATTCCTGTCATTATAAATTTACAAGGAAAACTTACAGCTTTCTAATAGTAAGTGGATGATTGCTCTGACAAGAAAGTTAGGATAGGAGAGTTAATCTTCCCTTTGCAGCCCACTGCTAATGGATTTCCATACGTTGTCTTTGGGGTATTCCAACTGATTCTTCACGCATTGGTACTCAGAGGAGCATCAGCAAATGAATGCACAGAGGAAAAGCACACCAAAGTTAACCAGTAATCATTAGTATTTGAGCTCACTGGCAAAATCTTGCTTAGGACTGTATAATCGCTTGACCATTTTAATAGTGTGAAAGTCTTCCTGCTGGTATCTGTATTACCAGATTATATTGCATTGGACTTCTCAACAGGTAAAAGGTACTGTACTGAAAAAAAATCAATATTCATAAGGTGTGCAGTGACATGCATCGACTTCCAAACTGTTAGTTCACAGATGGCATGGGGGGGTGGACAGTAGTCATCAGCTACGAACCATACATTACTCTTATGATTTACTGAACATGCCTATAATGACAAATAAGCAGCAGAGGCTTGTTGTCCTTCCAAAATTTGTGTTGGCAGCTTGATTCCCTCCAGCAAAGATAAATGCAGCAGGACCTATCCAGAACTATAATATATTTTAACGTGCACAAATGAACTGTTACTGCATCCATTTGTCCATTCAGAAAAAAAAAATGGAAGACAAACTGGAGGGTACAGTTCAGGCCAAAAGAGTTTGCCTGGTCATTTGGAATTTGCATTTAACAGAATTAGTTTTTATTTTATTTAACATTTGTTGACCGGGAATGTCCGACTAGGTTCCACAGAGCCTGTTTTCAGTGGAGGCCCGGGGAGAAATACTCCAGATACAGGTCTTTGGAATGTGGGAGGAAACCCACGCGAACACAGGGAGAACATGCAAACTCCACACAGAAGGCACCCCAGCTGAGAATCAAACTGGAGAACCTCTTGCTGTGAGGCGACAACGTTAACTGCTGTACCACTGTGCCGCCCAAAGGGTTGGGAATGTTTTATATTAGGAAAGTCAGTGACACACATAAAGGAACATTAAAGATGTAAGACAAGATTTTGAAATGTGGAAGCAATTAATCAAAGATCCTAATAGGATAACATTGTAGTAAGTCTGAGATTAGCTTAATTGTACTAGTAGTTATACATGGGCTCAGAAATAAACCAAAGTTTGGGGTATATTTGAAGGAACATTATTTGTGGAAGCATGGCTGTATTCCTGAGTGGAATTGGATATTAAAATATATTTGAGTGAACATGGCTAGATACCTGCATAAGAAAGGAATACTTAAAATGTGCTATTTAAGCAGCAGTCTACATTTGGGAGAAGGATCTTAGTGACAATATGGCTAGTTTCATGCCAAATTATCAAAACGAACAAATCAAACAGCAAAATGTTTTGAACAAATGTTCTATAACAGGGAGTACTATAGAAAAGTTATTTAGGAAAAGGGTACTGATATGGCAATCATTAAACAGGCATTTAAAGGGGGATATGCATAGCTGATATCTTTCTAATCAGGATAACTGTGGCATGTTTCACTACATTAAACCTTCAAAAGTAAAAATCATATTATTCATGTGAAAACTATCAGCACTTTCTGGACCAGAGTGTTAAAAATCACATTTTATACATACCTTGAAAAAAGATATAAAATATTGCACAGCTGAATTAGTAATGTATTTTGTTTTGTGCTTACAACAGCTTTGTGTATTTTCAAAATTATGTCAACTTCTGATAACTGTAAAACATAAAATAAAAAGCATCAGTGCAGAAAATCATTACCAACTTTGGAATTCGTGATCTTGATATATTGTCCATAAGCTGTGAGACCCTGAAATATGTCTAACACTTGAGTCTGAACATCAGATACTACAACCTCTCATGGAAGGGAATCTTTTAGTACTATGAATGAGATTGCTGAGTGTCTTCCTCTCTCTCTTCCTCTCTCTCTCTATGTCTGTCATTAGCAGTTCCAGACATTTTGAAGAACTATGTGAGAAGCCCAAACAGGAACCAAAGGGGAGAAGTTCTATAACTTTCTTTGGGATCTTGTAGAAGAAATACCAAGCTGCTAATGGGACCATGGTACCAGAAGAGTATAAGGGAAGCAGAAAATCAGCCTAGTACTTTTGAGAACATAGATCCAGAGTAAGAAAGGGAAATGCTGGTTATTCATTTTATTTTGGAGCACTATGAGAGTCACATGCCCAGCAAGGGCATGACAGTACATGTAGTAAGAATGGGGGTAGGTATATGGCATGGTAATGCACTTAGTAAGAACAGATTATGGTGGTTTGGACACGTGTAGAAAAACAGAAGACAATCTGGTGAAGAAGATTTGGGACAGATAGGAAGAAGGTAAGAGGAAGCGAGGACGTCCAACAAAGAGGTGGATGGATTGTGTGAAAGAAGATCTGCGACAGTCAGGCATGAGTGTTGCAGAAGGTAGGAGTGTGGCACTGAATCGAGAGAGTTGGCAACAGTTAACACAATACCCCGATCCCATGTAGAAAAATGGGGAAAGGGGGCTGATGATGATGATGATGATGATGATGCACTTAGAAAGAATGGGGGCAGGTGTATGGTTAAGACAGATTGGTAGGGTAACTGACTCCAAAATGTTTATTTAGACTACTAAAAGGTTGGTAGTGACTCAAGGTATTTAAATGGCTCAGAGCAGCAGGACATCACAGACCTAAACATGTACCCAAATTACATTTTTTGTGGTAAATGGCTGCTCCGTGTATTAGCTAGTGTCCAGATAATTAAATCTAGTGAATCATTAGGCCTTAAAAACAGCAATGTGTATTTATAGATGTGGATGTTGGATTCTGTAAGACATGTCAGGAGGTTATACTTCTTAAGCCATGAGTCTAATGGATGGGTAGCTTCTGTAAACCTGTGATGATCACTAGAATGTCTTTCATCTGGTACATAAAGCTGCACATTAATCCTATCTCTCAAATCCATCCTTCAGGCAATATGTATATAGTTATATGGTGGTCATGTAGCACAGTATTGCTATTTTCATCATCATCAACCCCTCTTTTCCCATTTTCTACATGAGGTCGGAGTGTTGCATCAAATATCACCATCTCTCTCTATTTCAATGCCACTCTCCTGCCTTCTTCAATATCCATGCCTGATTGTCACAGGTCTTCTCTTACAAAATCAATCCACCTCTTTGTTGGATGCTTTTGTTTCCTCTTGCCTTCTTTCTGTCTGTCTCAAAGTTTCTTCATTAGATTGTCCTCTGCTTTTGTGCCTGAACCACCATCATCCGATCTCTTTGACCTTTTCTGCAATCCAAGATACTTTGGCTTCTTCTCTTATGTCCTTATTTCTTCATCTTCCCACAGTGTGCAACCTACCAACCATCTCAGGCACTTTATCTTCATCTCCTCCAGCTTCCTCAGAGGAGCTCTGCCTTTACTGCCCATACAGTAGTACTTGTTGCACCACTGTTTTGTACAACTTGCTTTTCAGCTTATTTGGCATTCTTCTGTCATTTACTACACCTAACACTCTGTGACAGTTGATTGCAGCCCTACTGACTTTAACTTTGACCTCCTCATTCAAACTTCCCTCCGCCTCAACAACCCCTCCTAGATACTTGAAGCTGTTAACTTGTTCCACTATTTTTCCATCTATCTCAATTCTAGGCTTCTTCTGAACTCCACCGTTTACTGCCATTACGACTATCTTATCTGTACTCAGTTTCATCCCGTGTGTCTTTAGTTTTGCATTTAAGTCCTCTATCCTTTGCTGAAGTTCTTGCTCAGAGTCTGCCGGTATTGCCATATCATCTGCATACAGCAACTTTGTTGATCTGTCCCTACTGACCTGTTTGCTAATGTAGTCCATCACCAGTATCAACAGCAGTGGGCTCAGAGCTGAACCCTGGTACAAAACCACTCCCACTGGGAACGCTTAGTGAGCACTGTTCGTACTTGAATCATGGGGTCCTCGTACATAGTTTGCACTAATTGTACCAATGTTTCTGAGACTTCAAAACACCACAGGACTGCCAAAATCATCTTTCTTGGGACCTTTTCATATGCTTTCTTCAAGTCTAGGAATGCTCAGTTGGACTCTTTCTTCATCTTTAGCTTCTTCTCCACTATTTGTCTCACTGCAAGCATTGGATTGGTTGTGTTGTATCCTGATCTGAAACCGAACTGTTCATCTCCCTTCTTATTTATTACTACTCTGCATATCCATTTATCAATCACTGTGTCTAGAACTGTCATGCAATGTGACAAGAGTTTGATACCTCTGTACTACCCACAGTTTTGCTCCTTTATTCTTGTTAATTTTTAGGTGCATGTATACAACCAGTCTATACAAGTCTGGGAGAAAATAATGGATATGTGCTTGTGCTATTAGTATTACCCAATACCCACCCCTTTAGAAATGCATGAATGGTTGTGTATGTATAGCCTCATAGCTTTATAGGCAAGTGCTAAGCTAGCTACCTTTGTGAGCCTTTTTAAGCATAGTTAATTTCATTTTCAAAGGTGAGACTAAAACCCTTTGCCTTGTATCTGTGAGGTAAACACCTTAACCATTATATCAGCCCTCAACCCCTGTATGTATGTATGTATGTATTTATGTTTTCATTTTTCTATTTATTTATTTATTGAAATGGATGATATCCTTCTAAAACAAATGATGACTGCAACAAAAGAAAATCTAAGATTTCTGATTTTTATTCAGTTGTTTCAAAACTGACACAAAGCCTGACAGGTCATATTATTACTTTTTTTTTTATATTCAGTAACTATCTCAAGATTCTTGTGCACCTCAGATGTAAGACCTCTTGTATTATTTGTATTTATTTGTTTAGTATTTGTTTACCGGGAAAGTCTGATTGGGACAGAGCCCATTTTCAGAGGAGGCCCAGGGAGAAACACTCTTGAATATTGTTTATCTTATATTTATATTTCAGCTACATACTCTTGTGCTTTAGAGAAATACGACACAACTAATGATCAGTTAATTTAGGTAAGTAAGTCCTCTTTTTAAATGAACTGTTTATCAGTAACACTGAAAGAAGAAATACACTTTCAACACACTGTTAACAGAACCACTGTCCAAATGTGTATCCGTAAATGAACGACATTGCCAGCATTATCCAGCTATATGTTTTAAATGTTTTGCAGAACCATTGTGCTGGATGTCTGAATTTAAAATATTCGGCTTAAGATTACTGTCATAAAGTGCAAAAACTGACATCAGAGAATAAATGCTTATAAAATAATATTCCAGTCCCATGGAGAACCACTAAAATGGAGACTATATAATGTTTGACAGGTTTGCTGAAGCTGTATACCTCTACTATTCAGTGTGTACCATGAACTAATGATAAAACAGTTAATAGAATATGCATAACTGACTGGTTTTGGCTCTACCAAATGTGGTGATATACTTTGTAAAATAATAGAGGATATTCTGGCCCATCACAGAATCTCCGGGAGGAAAGATTCCCAATATTGATCCAAGGTCACTAATTATGCCTGCAGTTTTGTTTAGTTGCATGTCAAATCATGTGGCAGAGTAAGCCTGCCATATCACCTGTAGGACACAAAACGCTAACTGAAGAGTACAGAATATCATCCTACCTTGTTCCATATGGATTAAGACAGTGAATTACTTTGCTCTGTGAAAACTACCAGGTATCTCATCATAACCACACCCATAATGCTTAAGTCTTAAGGTAAGGTAAGTACAGTCTGGTGACATTACAGTACAGTGAATCCTTGAACAGGGCATTCGATTTCCATTCAGTAAACACCATATATTGATACTTAGAAACCCAGTTCAGCTGTATTCAGAGGGTCTCATTTGCAAGCCTGGAGAAGAGCATATGTAGCAGGTATTCCTGGTTTCACAACAGAGATTCAGAAACTTGAAAATTGTATGCAGCTTTTGAATTTGTGCGAATATTTGCAGTTAAACAAGTTTCCATATATCGCATGATTATCTGGTAGATTTTATTAGATGACAGACCATCTGGAAACAACATCTATTGAGCTAAACAGCCATATCTATCTTCTTTTGTCCAGCAGATCTCATTATTCTACTAAGAGATAAGGGTGAAACCTTGGCTGGTTTAGGGCATTTGACACCAGGGCAGCAATGTGTAAAGCCTAAATAAAGATGTCCTGTGGGATCATGGAGCACTGATAGCAATATTATCAGACAGCACAAACAGCATAAAACTAATTGAGTAATACAGCACATTCAAAATATTTGTTAGCACGAAGGATACCCAGCTACACGGATTCCAAACGCTTTTTACAGAGTTTTCTTTGATGAGAAACTGAAGGACATGCCCTCCTTTTCTAATTGCAAATATTAATGGCTAGGGCATGAGCCTAAAAATAGTACACCGTTATAAATGTAAATCATCACTTGTCTGGTAATAAAAGAAACACATAGAAGATAGTATGTAGATTTCACTACCCTGTATGGGATGGTGTTCTGCATAGTGTACGTTTCTTCTCAGATTCACTATTTTACTACATCTAATGGCTTGCTCTCCTCTGGTTACAGTCATAATTTAAAATCATTGACACTTAGCTCAAAAGAACCAACAAAAGCTAATGCTGCAGTTTGTAAAGTCTAGGATGTAACTCATTTATCGGTTACAGTGTGGTGAAGCTGTACTAACAGCCAGATGGGTTCTTGTTGGCCTCGATTATATCATATTACTGCCAAGAGTTTTAAGTAAGAATTCCCAATGTATAATTGCTATAGGAGAGATTTGTAATACAAAGAGAAAGAGCAGTTGTAAGGAAAGTGTACTTATTGTGCAAAATACATGCCATAACATAAATACACGATGGCTTTGATTTAATTTACTCCTTCTTTTACTTACTCATCATGTGTTTTACCAGGTGGTCTATTTACATTTTTAAACAATGTATGTAGTTAAGCATGACTGAGTAGGGGAAAGATGTTTATGCAAATCTTTGAGGCTCAAAAATCAAATGGTGATACAGCTATTATGCCTTTTCAGTGTTTTATCTTAACTGTACTTTTCTCATCGCTGCAGCATTAAGACAATCCCCTTCACACTGACTGAGGTCACTACAATATGATGAATATGTAATATCAGTTGCGCTGACCTGAGACATAATTGCATTGATAACACAGAGGTATGCACTAAAGATTTAGCACATATTGAAAACTAAGCTGTTCGTAAGTATTACACATCTGCTTTCTGCTCCATTTTATTGTTTCTAGTAGCAGAACTATTACCTTCCCACTATCACTAGAAGAATGTATAACAGCAGCAGAGAAAACAATGCATCATAAATCAAATGATGTTAAAAAGGCACACCAATACACACATCATTTCTGTATTATCAGACTTTCTGGTACAATATATTACATCTTAAGGCAGTGCAAAATGTTCATATTTTTTATTAGTATGCATTCATTCAGAAAGGCAGAAATCATCTGAACCACAACTGTGCATTAAATTTAATACCATTAACAGCAAATGTAACATGATCCAAGAGAAAAATGGATAATAGATAGAAGATACTAGCAGATAAAGGCAATTCATTCAAAGGGGATCCAGTATCTGTCTGCCTGGGAAGACATGATTGACAAACCAAGATGCTTTGCCAGAGATGGTCTGCACCTGTCACCCCTGGGATTCAGGTTACTGGCTAAAGCTCTTGCCACTCTTATAGTGCATTTTTTAGGCAAGGTTCAAAGGATAAAACCACCACCATAACAGATACAAGCATGAAAAATCTGAAGGTAATGCTACTACTCAATGCTAGAAGTCTAAACCTCAAAATGCACTCTCTCGAGGCACTCCTAAAAATGGAGAACATCGATATCTGTGCAATAACTGAGACCTGGTTCAAGGCTCCAGAGAGCACCCCTGCAATACCAGGCTACAACTCTTACCAAACCTTTTGGCCACAAAACCAAGACCAAAACACTAAAGGTGGGAGAGTGTCCATATTCACCATGGATATTCACACCTCCAGGCTAGTTGTCCAACACAATGCATCTGAAATTCTCCAAGTGCAACTAACACTAGGTAAGACTGTAATCCAAATTGTAGCTTGCTACAGATCCCCCACCATGCCCCAAGACTCTCACTAAACCTTTCTAAACATATTGGAAATATTAAGATACAACCAAACACCCTAATACTGGGTGATTTCAACTACCCTGCCATTAAAGGGGAAAACTACATGGGTACCAAATCCTTTTCCCAACGGTTCTTGGAATTCATCAATTCCAACGCCCTGGATCAACTAATCCATTGTCCCACCAGGGGCTCCAATATCCTAGACCTGGTCATTACTAACATGGGAGATAGATGCTCCACACCAGTGGTCACCCCCTCATTGGTCAGGTCTGACCATAAGCAAATCACCCTTGACATCCACATCCCACCCCCACCCCCCAGTAAGGAAACCCCCTTAAAAAAAACTTCTCCAAAGCCAACTTCATGCTACTGAAGTCAGAAGTGACAAACTTCACGACACCATGCAGACGGGATCTGAAAGTTCGACTGCAGAATCCAACACTAAGGCACTGTACGAGCACATCCACTCATGCATGAATCGTGCCATCCCAAATAGAAAAAAGATGCTCTTCTCCAAAAAAAGGAAG
>NC_056744.1:1404009566-1404199566 GCF_019279795.1 Protopterus annectens
CTAGTAAGAAACTGACTGGATGCCAGCAAAGAAGAAATTTCTGGAGCCTGAAATAAAGTCAGTTAAAAAAGGTGAATAATTCTGCAGTTTTTCAGCAAAAAGCAGTTTGAGCTCCGCCTGTGGTACAAGAGATGGTTTCTAGTAATTTAGATGAAAGATCAAATCTAATGTGCTCAGAACTGATAAAATAACTGAAACATTAAAGGAGTATATCAACTCAAATAACACAAGTCAGGAAAAATGGAAGAAGCTATAAACACCTATTCAAATGATCAGATTAAACTGCAAAAGTCAGAGGTAAAAATGAAGAAAATGCAAAATAAACATGAGACAGTCAAGAAGAGATGTTTCAAAAGTAGCAGAGTTAAAAGATGAGATGTTCTGCTCTACCAGAGACACTGGAAGGAACAATCTCTATTAATTTTATGAAAGCACAAATAAGCAACTGGACTGGTATTCCACAGCTGGAATTGTTAATTGAAAGAGCACATCATGTGTATGTTCCAAACCTGGTCATAAGAACGCAGCCAAGACCTCTAACAGTAAATATGCAATCCTACCAGAAGAAAGAGTTGCTCCTGTCAAAACTGTGACAGAAGAACAAAGTAATAAAACTGGTTATAATAGAGGATTTAAGGAAAATTATTATTCACTATACACCATGCAGAAGAGAAGCAAATTTATTCCAACAATTAGTGAAAGTCAAGAGGAGGGTGTAAGATTCAAGCTGATGTATTCCGCTTTCTTCATAACATTTTTCCTGGAGGATCAAAGTAATTTTTGATGCAGAACATGCTAAGGAGGTAATGTTTGTCCAACAAAAAGTAAGATGACCCACAGAAGGAACTCTGATTCTCATTCTTCTAATAATAAAGTGTATAGAGAGACTTTAAAAGTAAAACATTTTGCAGTGTTCCAAAGGAAAATGCCCACTTTTACTAGAAGAATCAGGAGTACCTTGGACTTGAACCAGAGGATAGGACTGGGAGATTGAGATAAAAAGGAAGAAGAGCAGCAAGACTGAAATTAGTAAATAAATGTGAGAATATAAAGCATCAATCATATTTGTGAAATGTGGCTTTACAAGAAAAAGTGGTTGAGAAAGATTGGACTTTTGTTGAGTTTGTTAAATTTGTGGTTGGAATGAAAGGCATATACTCCACTTCATGTCATTAATATTTTGAAGTACACTAAAAGATGAAATAAGTAGTTGTAAGTAAAACGATTGTGTTCATAATAATATTTGTATAAAACTTTTGATGATATAAATTGTATATTATATAGTAAAGCATTTTCAGTGATAGAGGCACATAATAAAGACACTAAAGTAAAAAACATAGGGGGTAATTTAATAAACCCTACATGGAGTGATTCTCCATGTAGGAATAGTGGTAAGGCTTGGACATGGAAGATGGCCACTAAGGGATTCAGGAAACAAGGCTCATGGCATGTATGAGCTTCCTTACACCATGAGGACATGGAGGTGTCCGTGGAAGGCAAATCACCATATCCACTGGTACAAAAACATGCACATGTGGTGATTTTGTGATTCTGGAGACATAAAGACACCTGTGTAGGTGCTGTGTAAGCCTCCAAAATGTATGCAGTTACACACCATGTACCAGAGGATAAAAACTAAACAGGGACTGTAACAGCTAAAATAAAAGGTGGCATAATGTCCAGTAGGCATGGAAATGGCCAAAACTATGGCCAGTGGATTAAAAAAGTAATGCAATGCATTAAAAATTAAACTCTTTTAAATACATATGCCACATTTAAGAGGTGTGCAGCAATCTGCAAACATGCTGTTTTGCAAAAAAAAAAAATAAATAAATAATAAAATGTGGAAAATATGACATTTACAGCTATGCAAAGTTATTGCATTATAGTGGCCAGCATGCAGAGCCATACAATGGCAGGTTATAGTGATTGCTAAGGACATAGGCTCTGGTGTAGTGCAGAATCCAGGCTATACGCAATTAGGTGTATGCAAATAAGGCAAGTTTATTGAATAGCAAAATGGGCCACTGTGTCTGCAGGTACTGTGTAAGGGCTAGAACCATGGTAGTGTAGGCAGAAGAGACAGCTGACATGAAAAGGTCATGTGTCACAGTATGTGTAAGCAGATTGGAGCTTAGTGGCAGCTGTTTGCACTCAGCTTAGCATGGCTTAGCATGGAGGGGTGTCTTTCTGGCTGCTAAGCTTTGCTTAGCTGGTTAAATAAAAGCTAAGCATGGCTGTGTACAGGGGAGATCCCATTCTGCTTAGCAATGTTTACAATAGCTCCATGGGTTTGTGTGTAGTGCAGTGGAGCTTAGCAGTTGAAGAAATTTGTAAAAAAAAAAAAAAAGCAGGAAATAGCCTAGGAAAGCCAACCAAGCATAAATGAATGTAAGCTCTATTCCACTCACACTGGCCCATTCAAAACCTTTAATAATATAGCTGACAGGTGGAATATATCATAGTCAGCCAAACACACAGGCTGCATATGCAGCACACCATTATAAAATATGCATACACCCTTCAATATGATTTTCCCACATACTCTGCACCATTGGAGTACACACTTGGGAATTTTAACAGGCAAAATATTAGGGGCTGCTACTGCTTTGCCACATCTGTATGCACTACAGGCTTAGGTCAGTGATAATGATGATGATGCTGACAATAGTCCCAAACTGAGGAGGAGAAGAGTATTCAGGCCCAGTGTATCCTTTCAGGGGCTACATGAGTTAGTGATAGTAAAGCACTACAGGGTGGACAGGGACATACTACAGCAACTCACTGAACTCTGCCAGCCTCACCTTAGACCCACAGCCAACAGAGGGGAACCCATACCAGTGGAAACAAAGGTATGTATAGCCTTAAGAATACTAGCTGCAGGTACTTTACAAAGAACTACTGGGGACATCATGGTGATCTCACAGGCATCCACATCCAGGGTACTCCACTGATTCCTGGATGTGATGCTAACACATGCCAGTGAGCACATTTATTTCCCCAGCACTCTACCAGCAATATGCATCTCTTCCACCATGTAGCACACTACCCAGAGGTGCTGGGTGCCATACACTACATACATGTGCACATCAAAGCATCACCTGTTGAGGAGGGTAGAGCTTCTGTCAACCATAAGGGCTATCACTCCATTAACTGCCAGGTCATGTGCAATGCCTAGGATATTATCATTAATGTATGTATGTTGGCAGCCCTGGCAGTTATCACAACTCCCACATCTGGCACTCATCACAGCTGTACCAGGCATTTGCCAGGGGGGATATCCCGTATGGCCATCTACTGGGAGATGCTGGCTACACACTGGAACCTTGGATGATGACACCCATCAGAAATGCACACACAGCAACTGAAGAACACCATAATGAGGCACATACACAAACTAGGATCATCGTAGAGCATGTGTTGAGGCTGCTCAAGGCATGGCTCTGCTTCCTTGACATATCTGGTGGAGCCCTGCAGTACTCTCCAGCCACATGTGTACACATGTTCATAGTATCTGCCATGCTACACAATATTATCCTGTGGAAACAGCTTCAGCAGGCACATCACAAGGAAAGGACACACAGCCCCCCCACCACCATTGCCAAGGTCTCCACAGGCACAATGGGACTCGGAGGAGGAACCTCCTGAGCCTGTCCCTGTTGGCAGATGTAGGCATGCCCAATATGCCTTGGCCTTGGCAAAGAGGCAACGCATAGCACATACAGTGACACCCTAGGAGCCCAGGAACTGACACCTCACTCCAACTCACATACACACAGTAAAATGGATGCCAGACACATCACACTACCTTTACCTTACCATGTATAGGCTGTGCACTGCGTGCATCTGGCAGATTCAGTCCTGAAGCACTGTCCTCTCAACTGCTGCTGGCACAAGGCAAGTCACTTTTCTTAACAATAAATGAATGGGGTAGTAGGCTGTGGCAGCATATGTATGGTATTGCTGAATGTATGCATGAGAATGGAAAGAGTTACCAGGATAGCAGCAGTCAATGGACATCTATGTGGGACAACAGGAACTGTCTCCCAAATACTGGCTGCCCCACAATATTCAGTAGACCCCAAGCCAACAAAATCCACTGCATTATCTGAGGGACTTCAAACAGTGGGGTCAGAGGACAAATGCATGGATGTCAATGTTGCAGTCCCGTACATACCTCTAAAGCTCTTACAGCAAGAAATTTATACAAAGCCATAAAGAAATGTGGGGCAAAGGCCCCAAAACAGGAGCAAGTCTTAAAGATTGCTCTTACAAACATAGAAAGTTGATAGAATGGCAGGTTTTGCAATAGCATGAATTCTCTGAAGGGCAATAAGTCTGAAACTCAAATGCCTGCCATTACTTTCTAACTTCAGTCTTTCATTATTTCATATTATTTTCCACACAACCATAGTTGTATGACAAATTGACTCAAAATATGAGCCAAACATCTGGACAGTCTGTGAAGATGTATACAGTTGAGAGGTATGCCCCCTCCCCCAACACACCCGTGTTCACATAGAACAGCAGTAACATTTATGTTTGTAAGGTAATAGCAGCAGACCACACATTCCCAGGGCTGTCACAATTAACTTGAAAACTTGTTCCATTTCTACAATATGTAGGGGGTCAATGTGCTATGCATTTTTGTGGTTAGCACTTACTGGTGGCTGATCTGGATTAGAGTCCATGGTGTGATACTGGTCGTGCCAACTATTTTGCATGTCAGCTACATCAATGGTAGGAGTTGTACACACTGTCCCAAAGTCAATATTTGTTACTGCAGGAAAGCTGAACAATGGAGGGGCAGGAGGCCACACATATGGACAGTACACAGCTCTGAGTAACCCACACAGTGCCTAGTAGAACAGCAGGTTGTGACAAGTCAGTCTAGTGCCAGGGAATAGAGGCTGTCACTTTACTGTGTCAGTACTGACAGCAAGTCAGTAGGCACAATCCATACCCCTGGAATGACAGGGTATCACAGAATGTCCACATGTATGCCTCATATATGTGTTCTGCTTGTCATAACATTGCATTTGCCTGGCAAACTATTTGCAAACCAAGAACGGTTGATGTGAAAACATCAATGACAGGCAGTTGAGATGCAAATGTCATACCCATAAGAAAATGCAAGCTAATACAAAACCTCTCTACCAACTGTGTACGTGTGGAAGAGCAATATTAAGACCCCACCCCCATGTCTGGGCCTGTGTCTGACTGTTATATATGGGCCTGTCCAGATGTCTGTCTATAAGATTTTGAGAGCTATGGCCAACATATAGCCTTATAATAACACTGCAACACAAACCATCTGCGGACCACTGGAAATACAGAGGTGAGAATGTAACCCTGTGTGTGATGTTACAACTTCTATCCCTCTCACACCATAACTATAACATAACAGCAGCAACTGTGGACAGAGGCTGTGACTGGGCTACAGAAGGGCAAATAAACACATATAAGGGGAAGGAGAACCACTGGCCAGACAAACGTAGAATGTGCACACTAGAACAATTTGTGTTGTAACATATTTCCTGCAGTGTATGCAGTCAATAGACAAATGTCTGTCAGCAGTTCCTTACATTACTCTATACTGATCTAACCCTGACATTCCAGGAAATCACACTGCTATGTAGAATATACCACATATATTATACTCTGCTCAGTCCAATGCACTCTGTACCCATCCAGGGATATGGAAAAGTTAATAAGGATAGCACACAGCCAGGAGATCCCTCAGCCAGTATATCCCTGAGGTGCTGGATTGTTTACACAGGTTCATCAGCCAATTGGCTGTAGCACACAAAATTCTGGACCAGAGTACAGGTAGTTCTGGACTGGAGTCCCACTGTTACTATTGAAGGTCATACTACATTTAGAGAATTACAGTGCATGTCTAAACCCACATCTGACTATAGATCTGTGTTGCCCATATATGCCTTTGATACAAACAGCTATATACACCTTCACTGTCTCTCACCACCCCATCGGACAGGATTACCTTCATCTATCTGTATGTGGCACATATAAGATATAGCTGCATCTGATGAGTGTGATACACACACACACACACACACACACACACATATATATATATATATATATATATATATATATATATATACATATATATAAACATATACAAATATAACAAGTATAGACAGGTAGACACAGGGGGAGAGATAGACAGACAGAGACAGAGAAACAGAGCGTGAGAGAAGAAGTGAGAGGAATAGAGAGAGAGAGACATACACCCTTAAAGGCATACAGTGAAGTACTGTGTCAGCCATTTGCACACCAATTATTACCAGTCGCAAGTGCAAGTATGAAGGTGAGCTCTATTGTGTAATAGTAGTGAGGTAGGGGTTGTAATCTCACATCACCTGCCTTGTGTGTGTGTGTGTGTGTGTGTGTGTGTGTGTGTGTGTGTGTGTGTGTGTGTGTGTGTGTGTGTGTGTGTGTGTGTGTGTGTGTGTGTGTGTTTCTATAGCTATTACATTTACAGCAGAATACAAACCCCCAACAGGCTTATGTCTGTGTAATGATCACCCATTTTATGGCCCAGATACTAGTGTCATCCACAACAGTGGCCTACCTGTCAGCAGCTACTGATGTCATCCACCCCAATAGCAGTGCCAGACACTCTTAACAAAAATAAGCCTAGTGGCACATGAGATAAGTACATAGACCTAAAGAGTAGACAGTTAGATAGATAACAGTTCTAATACCAACAATGGCACGCCGGTCTGTGTGTGTTTATGGATATTCCCTTGTGGCTGTATTTTCTGCCTGTGTGTGCAATGGCAATACATTTTAAGGTCTGTTCCACCCTGTTAACCCACCATTGCACTACTGTACTGGGCCTGTATATGTCATCCACCTTAGAAGCAACATTGGACATGCTTCAGCTGTGTAAGCCCCATGACACATGCTATAAGTGAGTAGCAATATATTACATACAGCTAGATAGGTAAAGGTTCTAATCTCAGCACTGGCAACTGTGTGTTTTAGGTTAAACCATTTTGAGGCCTGTTCCACTCAGTAACCCCACATTGCCCTACCTTACAAGGTCTGCTGATGTCATACACCTTAGAAGCACCATTGGGCACTCCTCAGACATATAAACTCTGTGGAACATGCAATAAGTACATAGCAGTGTAGACTATACAGATAGATGGGTAGATGGTCTAATCTCAGCACTGGCAACTGTGTCTGTGTGTTTGTAGGTTAAACCATTTTGAGGCCTGTTCCACCCAGTAAACCCACATTGCCCTACCTTACAAGGTCTGCTGATGTCATACACCTTAGAAGCACCATTGGACACTCCTCGGACATGTAAGCTCAGTGGCTTATACGATAAGTGCGTAGCAATGTAGTGCATACATTTAAATATGTAAGAACACTAATCTCAGCACTGATATGCGTGTCTTTGCTGGTGAAACAATTTTGAGGCCTGGTTTCCCCAGTAAACCACCCATTCACCTACTTTACAGGGCCTGCTGATGTCATCCACCTTAAACAGAGCTTTGGACTCTTTGCAGGCAGATAAGTTCTGTGGCACATGTGGCAAATATATAGCACTATAGTACAATAAACTGGATATGTATGGGGTCCTAATCTCAGGACTGCCAACTGTGTGTGTATATGTGTGTGAAGCATATCCCATGTGGGTTTGTTATACCATTTTGAGGCCCTGCTGACACCCCCCATTGCATTAACTGGTAGGACCTTTTGCTGTCATCCACCTTAGATACAGCTTTGGACATTTCACAGGCATGTAATCTCTGTGGCACATTTGATAAAGATGTAGCACTATAGTACCATAAATTAAATAGGTATGGGGTTCTAATCTCAAGACTGTCAAGTGTGTGTGTGTGTGTGTGTGTGTGTGTGTGTGTGTGTGTGTGTGTGTGTGTGTGTGTGTGTGTGTGTGTGTGTGTGTGTGTGTGTGTGTGTGTGTGTGTGTGTGTGTGTGTGTGTGTGTGTGAGTTGGTTATATCATTGAGGCCTGTTCTGCCTTGCTGACATGCCCCATTGCATTAATTGACAGGACCTGTTTCTGTCATCCACCTCAGCTTTGGGCACTTTACAGGCATATAAGCTCCATGGTGAACATGATAAATATGTAGCACTGTAGTACAATAATCTAGATAGGTAGGGCCTCTAATCTCAAGACTGCTTATTGTATGTATGAAGCATATCTCCTGTGGGTGTGGCTTGGCTATACCATTTTGAGCCCTGTTCCACCCTGCTGACTGAAACCATTGCATTAACTGACAGGGCCTGTTAATGTCATCAACCCTAAATGCACTGTTTCACACTCTGCAGGCCATACCTCTCAAGTGTATACAGTTTTGCAGAATGTCCAAATGATTGGCTCATATATTGTGTCTGTGTGTCATAAAAGTATGGTTTCCTGGCCAATCACTGGAAAAGCATTAAGATCTGAAGTCAGACAATGATGACAGACATCTGAGTGTCTGACTTCATACCCTTCACAAAAGTATTGGTAATATGAAACTGGTCACTGTACAGTTATCTAGGTTTGTAAGAGCGATATGTAAAACTGTCCCTATTTGTGGTGCTGTATCACCCTATTATTGAAGGCTTTGTCTGAATGTATTGTTCTAACAGGTTGAGAGGTATACCCTAGACAAATCAGCTCCATGGCATATGCATTATGAACATAGCACTATACTGCATACAACTAGATAGGTACGGGTTGTAATCTCAATACTGGCAACTGTGTGAGTGTGTATCTGTGTATGCATATCCTCTATAGCAGTGTGGCTGTCTTGCCTGTGTGTGTGCAATGCCTATACCATTTGTTCTGCCTGTGCTCCCTGTTAACTCCAGAGTAGTAGTGGCAGACATTACAAAACTGTATAACCTCTGTGGTTCATGAGTTATGTATATTGCGCTATCTTACGAGATCTACTATCAACAAGGGCAGTTTGTGAGTGGCTGTGTGCATGAACAGATGTATATGCCCTTGCAGCAATATGCCTGCATTATGGCCACAAACATACCTCTTGACCCCTTACAGAAAGACACCTGGAGAAAGCCATACAGAAAAGTGGGACAAAGCCCACATATTAGGGTCAATCTTTAAATATTGCTCTGACAAACATACACAGGAGGTAGCACAACATGTTGTGCACTAGCATGCATTTTCTGAAGGGTATGAAGTCTGACAGGCAAATATCTGTCAGTATTGTGTAACATCAGTCTTTAATGAATTCACACAACTTTGGCAGAAAACCACAATGATATGCCAAATGGAAAAAATATGTGGCAAACAGCAGGACATTCAGAAGACATCTGTAAAGGTGTGGATTATGGCTACCACTTGTCCCACCCTGCAGGTTGTAATCCATGTTTAGCCAGGTGTGACCTGTGACAATGACACAAGCAATACAGAGGTCCCCAGAGTATAAGACAACAAACATCTGCTAAGGTTGTCTATTACCTACATAAGGTAGTTACTTCACATCAGAAACACCTTACTGGTATAAGAAATAGCATAACCCATGGTGATATGACACAAAGAAGCGGTCATACTGGCAAACAAAGGGAAGTTCTGTCTGGTGCACTTGCCATGCATTATGGTATGTCCATCCAAGTGTCACAATACTACAAGAGGTGTCCCACTTTCCACATTTGATAAGATGGCAACCCTACCCTGTTGTTGCCTATGTGTGTGCAATATGTAGATGTGTATGCCCTGTGAGTAGCTTCCACCCACAATGACCCACATGTATGAAGGCATGAATGCAGACTGCCACCTCCCAAATATCTACAGCTGTAGCAACTGTGAGTAGTGTGCTGTTTGTCATTGACCCACAAACCGATGTTAACACACTGCAATGGGGTCATACAGTGGGAATGGAATGGTGGCCAGGTCCTGGCCTCCAGCTGAATACAGAAAACAGTACCATTGTACCATATGGCAAGGACATGGACACACTATTTCCCACATCAATGACAACCACATAAATGCACAAACTGCATTGACAGACCTGGCTACTCAGGTTGATAACACTGTTTCATTCACCCATGAAGTAGTGGCAGTGGTCAGAAAAGGCCTAGACATGGTTCACCACATAGGTAAAGTGATTGCATCCAGAAAAAAAGGTGGACATTACCTCTGTATAGTCCTCAGTCAGTGCAACAAGACATTAGCAGCATGGCTGGTCTGGTATGTAGCTATGCAGACATCTGCACCAAATGGAAAGGCTATGTTAACACTCACAGAGATTATTCATAACATTCAACACTTGTGCCATGCAGACAGCCTTGACTCAGTACTTCCCCACTCGGTATTGGACAGGTTGCCCATAGGTGGGCTGTGGCATGCATAGATGGCAATGTTGTGCTCAGCCCTTCAACGGCTGCTCCATTTATGTCAGTATAACTCTGTGTGCATGGCATGACAGGCTTGAATCACATATGACACACGACAAAAACAGCTGGAGAGACAGGTTTGTCTCCCAGAGTCTGCCCTGTGTCAGGAATGCACTCTCCAAAAATGTCAAACAGAGCATCATGCTTTCCCTCATCAACTGCATTAAGGTTGAGTGGATGTAAAAAAAAATCTGTTCCAGAGGTCCAAAGTGTGTCCAGCAATAGCAGGGGCAACAGATGCTGATAGATTATTCTGTTGGGGATACAGTATTAGATAGGCTTGTAAGGGAAAAGGGCCAGTACTGTAGTAACCTCCTCTGTTCCTATGAACCTGTGATCCTACGGAACTCCCAGGTGACATGTATCAAGATTAGCATGCTGTGTCAAGGGGTATGCATGCAAGGTGCACTGTCTTTCCCCATTCTCCCTTACACACTGTTCCATGCATACACACCTAGGTAAACATGGACACATACAGCAGTACCTTGCAGATGAAAAGATCTCTGTGTTGCCACTCTGCCATCCTCAGCTTCCATAATGGCAGCAGCCCACCATGACTTAGACACACTGACGCCTGGAATGGAAACAAAATAAGGTCTGTGAGACAACAGTCAGTCAGCAGTACTAACAGCAATAAAGCATTATGGCACAAAGGTATATACATTTTGATGTATACGCATGACAATTGTCAGCAGATAGCACCTTACAGGCCATAACACTACTACACTACACACTGCTATTATTACCTGTACTATATTCACACCCTGTGCATCAGGCACATATTAGCATTTCCCTGCATCGATGGTATGGATAACAGGGATGTGGCACAGGTATCATCACATGCACAGGTTGAGGTGTGGGGTTGTCAAAGGCCTAGGCTGTGCCATACCATTGACATCATGTGTGTGTCTGGAGGAGTGCTGGTCAGCTGGGCCATTGAGATGAGCTGTGTGCATCTGGGGGTGACCTGCATGTCATAGTGATGTGTAAGTGACACAGTCAAGCCATGTGCTAGCCCTACATGAGGGTATGTTGGACAGCCATGGACAACACCTTACAGAATGTACATTTCACCATCTTTAGCCATAAACACGGGAACTGGTTCTTCTAGGAGTGGCACTGCCAACACCATGCCCAAGGCCAGATGCGGTACTACTTCCTGATGGGGATCCCATGTCTGCTGGGTCTGTGTCCCTCATGGGACCAACCAGGACTATGTGCCCATGGCCTGCCATGTTGTGGTATGGACAGCACACTTTCATCGGTACTGCTGGTGGTACTGCCACTATGGGAGTGTGACTGTGCACAGCCACATGGGCTCTCAGCTGATGTTGTTGATGACCTACTTGCATGTGTCAGATGCCCTACTCCTACAACATGTTCAAGCACAGGCATTGCATGGTTCAGGACTGACAATGTCTCACCCCACCATCTATCCACTACATCAGCAAAATTATGTATGGCATCACTAATGCCATGGAGGGTGTCATGCGTGCCAGGCAGTGTGGCATTCATGACCCTGGGCATCTATCTGTTGTATCATTTACAACATGCCTGTGCCTCCATGATGGACTGAAACATGCATTGGATGACATGCTGTGACACCTTTGACAGGTGCTGGATGGCCAGCAGACCTCCTTTGAGCTCCTGTCAATCTGTCTTTGTGGAGCCTTTGCCAGCTCTCTGTCTATGCATGGTGCCAACAGTCACAGATGCCATAGCCCCCACACTCCCCTGTCTGATGCCACTACCCTCTGACTGCCCAATATCTGTGGCTGCTGGGGACTGGGTATTTGTGGGCATACTAACCGTATGCTTGAACATTGGGGGTGGAATTGGGATGCAAAGAAATGGGACAGATTCAGGACCCAACAACCCCACCTGTGCCTCACAATGGCCATCATCATCATCAAAGTCTGATGACACACTGACATCAGGTTATGAGGGGAACACACTCCAACCTCCATGGTCATCTGTGAGGACAAGACAGCATGACTACATGAATACCTGCACTATAATGTTTGCTGATGCACACACACACACACACACACACACACACACACACACACACACACACACACACACACACACACACACACACACACACACACACACACACACACACACACACACACACACGCACACGCACACGCACATGCTCACACACACACACGCACACATATACAGGTGAGGTGCTACAAAGTCATTATGCACACCAGATCTTCTGACTGATGCCATGCACAACACACAAAAAGACCACAACAGATACACTCTGGACAGGCCCTGAATACCATGCACTACAGCTATGTGCAGTTAATGTTGCTAGTTCTATACACCTGTGAGATATGTCAGATGGCAGAGTATGGGATGGACCTTCACCTAACACACAGTGCACCTGTTTACATCACAGTAATGCACCCCTGTATAGTATACTGGCTACACCTATCCATAAATATGTGCTAATGTGTTACAGCTCCTACAGATATGCTACTGTGATTGCCAATGTGATGCACTGCAGTGAACCCCACCACAAGTGAACATGCTCATATTGCAACATGGATAAGTTGAACTGTCATGTGCATGTCAAACTGGCAGCCCTTAACATGCCTAGGGTATAGGTGCACCATTACATGACAGTTACACACTCACTGGCTACAGGTTGATGCTCCCCAACCACACCAGAGGTACCTATGGATTTGTGCGGGTGAGGTATTGTTAGCACACACACACATGTGACATTAGTACAGGGTGATATGTGCATTTATCAACACGCACAGTACAAACTGTGATACTACTCAAATTGCTGAACTTCACAATATGTGTGCACATGTGTGCATTACAAATCCTCACTCACAAATGGAGATTGACCTCACATGTGCATACAGGTATGCACAGGCTGCCACTGTGAATGCTACAGTATTAACATGAGGACCATTGGAAGCTTACCTGGATGCTACTCAGCTATGGAATATGTGCCACCCACCTCCATGACATATGTACTAATGATTTCCTGCAAGCTGGTGGCTGACCCTATTTGTGCCAGGAACTCCTCTGTAGCTACAGTGGCATTTGTGTAGCAGGCCCTCCCCATGTGCCAGCATGGTCCCTGGTCACAGCTGTAGCCCTTTGCTGTGCATGGTATATGGGATCAGTAGTATGATGTGTGACCTGTACGTAGCTCCTTTCCCAGTGTCCCACATCATTCACCATTGCTACCAGGTCTGCCCACAGTGTAACTCATTGTTGCTGGTTGTGGTGAATCCTTGAGTACAGCACCTGGTGATGGGGTCTCAGGGCAACAAGAATTGCAGTGGTGTCTGCCTCTGAGAAAGGTGTATTGTGATGTCTGTATATCCCACCTGACAGACACGAACAGCAGAACACTTCACAGGACTGCATACATTGCTCACCATTATGTACAGACCCTGCACATCCGCTTTTGCCAGCACTATCCACTGCTAAGTGAACATGCTCATATTGCAACATGGATAAGTTGAACTGTCATGTGCATGTCAAACTGGCAGCCCTTAACATGCCTAGGGTATAGGTGCACCATTACATGACAGTTACACACTCACTGGCTACAGGTTGATGCTCCCCAACCACACCAGAGGTACCTATGGATTTGTGCGGGTGAGGTATTGTTAGCACACACACACATGTGACATTAGTACAGGGTGATATGTGCATTAATCAACACGCACAGTACAAACTGTGATACTACTCAAATTGCTGAACTTCACAATATGTGTGCACATGTGTGCATTACAAATCCTCACTCACAAATGGAGATTGACCTCACATGTGCATACAGGTATGCACAGTCTGCCACTGTGAATGCTACAGTATTAACATGAGGACCATTGGAAGCTTACCTGGATGCTACTCAGCTATGGAATATGTGCCACCCACCTCCATGACATATGTACTAATGATTTCCTGCAAGCTGGTGGCTGACCCTATTTGTGCCAGGAACTCCTCTGTAGCTACAGTGGCATTTGTGTAGCAGGCCCTCCCCATGTGCCAGCATGGTCCCTGGTCACAGCTGTAGCCCTTTGCTGTGCATGGTATATGGGATCAGTAGTATGATGTGTGACCTGTACGTAGCTCCTTTCCCAGTGTCCCACATCATTCACCATTGCTACCAGGTCTGCCCACAGTGTAACTCATTGTTGCTGGTTGTGGTGAATCCTTGAGTACAGCACCTGGTGATGGGGTCTCAGGGCAACAAGAATTGCAGTGGTGTCTGCCTCTGAGAAAGGTGTATTGTGATGTCTGTATATCCCACCTGACAGACACGAACAGCAGAACACTTCACAGGACTGCATACATTGCTCACCATTATGTACAGACCCTGCACATCCGCTTTTGCCAGCACTATCCACTGCTAACCACCACATCTTAACCCTGCCATCTATGAGCACAGTTTGACTGTGTGTATCAGCAACATAGTGGCAATACAGCCTGCATTGTTCCCTGCTGTTGATGTTTCATGCTACTTGCTGCATGTGCTATGAGATGTTGCAATGCATGTACCTGTTGCACCTATTACTGATTTTTCATAGCCTGTCTACATGGTCTGCTGTGGTGTTAGCCTCCTACTATATTAGTAATCACATGGTCTTTAGGTCCACCCCTCAGGTCTCCCTGGCCTTCCTCCCTCATAGTCTGGAGTACATGACTGACAATGTGCTACAGTTTCCCCAGCCACTGTGGTTGATATGGGTGTCCTGGCACTGTGTAGCACCTGCCTCATGTGCATGGATGGACAGCCATCTACAAACACCAGCAAGGAACACATTGTGTGAGAAATGCAATGACAGTAGGAACCTGCAGTCCATGCTCTGTCCCTGTCAAGGACACATATCTGGATCCAAAGAGGTTGTCAACATCATCAGTACACCTCACATACCATCCACACCTACACAACACACACAAACATCTGCAGTGATCCTCAGCATGCACATCCACAAAGTGTATCTCCGAGGCAGACACACATGAATGACACAGCTGTACACAGCACATACCACACATGGCCATGCACCTGTGTCCCACAGCCATGCAGTCATCAATCCATGTCAAACATGTTACACATAGGGGACTCCAGTGGAGACACACTGGTGTGCCTCTGACCTGGCTGTGTATGTGGATGGTCACAGTTACTTGTGTGTCACGTGACAGACTCCACCATATTGCATATGCAGTGCTGTCTCTCGCCACCAGGTACTGTCATGGGTCTGTCACAGTACATGTTGGTGTGCTTCACCTGACATGTACATCCCTGGACTATATGCAGTGAGACATGGGTGAGTACTTTGGTTATGTGTCCCAGGAATGTATGTCCCTAGCCTTATGCTATATTATCCAGTCACCCAACACCAATGCCGCAATATATCAGGGAATGATTACCCTTCACATGTGCCCATTTATCCTGTGTTATTCCAGGAGTTCCAGTACCTGTAAGTCTGCGGATGATATAGTAAACAGACCATGATGGTCTGCAAGAGATGGCCTCCATCTGTCTTCATTGGTCTTCATGCACCTGGCACTGGTTTTCACAAGTACCATAGTGACTCCATTATTAAAAGTGGTGAAGTTATCACTACCAACATACAAGTGTCAGTGCAGCACACAGTGAAGGCCATGAGAGGTATGCACATGACTTTCCCCTCATTGTAAGCAGTCATAACCATGGGAACTGCAGGTATCTGTGCAGTCACACAGACCATGGTTCAAAGAGGCAGAGAGCAGCACAACCTACCTGGTCAAGCATCCCATCATGCATTCAGATGCCAATGTGTAGCTGGCAAGGCCATGGGGCATGGGGTTTCTGTATATATGACACACATACACACCTCCATGCTGACACTCCAGGGGCAGTTCACCATTGCCAGCACATGCCTATTCAAATCACAGCTAGATACTGGCCAACACATGTGACCAGGAAGCCCATTCTGCCTATATGAACCTCATCAACTATCTTAGGGGTTAGGTCTGTACCATAAACCTGAGTCAGTTGGAAGCCCATTTGGCCTATATGGACCTCAACAATTGTCTTAGGGGTCGAATCTGTCCTCTGATCCTGGGTCAGTTGAATGACCCTACCATACACTGTAAGATGTACCCATGCCAGCACACAAATGGCAAAAGAGCCATCAAAAGTGGACATAAAATCGCCTTGGTGCAGCCAGGGGCTACCCCCACATGAGGTGAGGTGAAGGTGTATTGCAGTTGACATAACACAAATGGGTTACCACTGCAGCATCCCTACAGTGTCATCCTCCATGACAAAGCAACCATCATGTGGTCACATTTGCAGTTACCATCTCCCACAATACCCATCTAGCTAGGGTCAGACAGGGAATACATGCTCCTGGAGGGTATAGACACCCTCACAGCCCCCAATCCCTCATTAAGGACTGGCACCAATATCCACACATACACACAGTAGAGGCAGGTGCCAAATTTGGAGCAATATCTCCTTGGCGTGTACATGAGAATGGGATCAGCCCTGCACACCTGCACAACAAACACAGGGTTTATATTCTGTACATCTACTACAGACAGTCATCTACCCTACTGCAGATATGTCTGCAACAGAACAGGTAGCACCTGCAGCTGCTCACTTGAGGTGTTCAAGGACACCAACTATACCATTGCTGTTGCTATAGGATACTGGATACCTGACAGAGTCAGTGTATGCCCCACCCCCTGACTTCCCTATCAGTACATCAGGATAGGCACAGTACCTCCTCCATCTCCTATATGTAGGGAAAAGGTATACATGTGCCATGAGAGACTATCATATCACAGGATGCATCTTACATGACCACAAGGATAACCTTAAAAAACCTTTAGAACCATATTCACAGGAGAACTGACTACCACCTTTCTCCCAAACATTTGATGGACGACCAGCATCACCCCTTTAGACTAAGGTGGTGCGTCCCCCACTCAGTCAGATAATAGACCCAGCAGCCTAAATAGGCTGTCCTGCAAGGCCATAGCACATTTGATAGTGAATCCCAGTAACAAGCACATTAGCGACCTGCACACAATCCATCATGCACACTTAGGCTTTGTCAAGGAAAGGTTAATTTCTGTTACACTCAATTGATCTGTATGATACAGTCACCAAAACCATGGACAGAGGGTGACAGTGCAAACTGCCTCCCTTGACCTTGACAAACTCTGTGACACTATAACCCCCATGGCCATTATACACATTACACCCCCATGTATGCATCACACCATATGTTATCATAAGATTAGCACATTAGTGTGCTAATATGACCCACCTATTCCACATGGGGAAATCCACCTCAAGTGGTTGACCCATGAATACATGTGCCATCTGTTGTTCCTTGTTTGGGCCTCTGTTATGTGTGATGTACACTCCTGAGGTGTATGTAACAGCCATTAGCCTATGTCCAACCATGTGTGCAGATGACTGCATGCTGTGTGCCATCACCAGATGCCCTAGTGATGTTGACATCTGCCTAGGAGGGCCTTACACAGATACATGACTGTTGCCAGGCACATGGCCTCAGGCCCCATAGCAGGACATGCAGTATCAACCCCTATGAGAAGAGTGACATCCCCACATAGTATCACAGTACTAACAACATCTTAGGTATGCAATTAGTAGTGAGGGAGTTGTGTACACAGGTCTTTGGCAACATGACATTTCAAGACAATGTTGCTCCCATTGTAAGGTATACCTTGTACATGGCCCAAGTCATACATACAGGTATGTCATCAAGGGACACGGGGTATAAACATCCCCATATTCCCCCAATGAGGCACATTATTGTGTATAACACCCTGTACGTCATTCATATCACACAGCACATGCAGCAGCTGAGGACATCACAGAGGTTCCACCAGGGGATACCAGGGCATCACACATCTACCATACACCAACAGGCTATAAAGGCAACCCTCTACCCAGTTTCATGCATACCCCTCAGGAGTGACCTCAGTGTGGCATGCCAAGCAGTCATGGACTGCACATTGCTGAGACTGCAACTTAAGCTCCATTCTGTTAACAGAAACCCCCACACACACACACACACACGCATACACACGCGCACACACACACACACACACACACACACACACACACACACACACACACACACACACACACACACACACACACACACACACACACACACACACACACACACACACACACACACAAGTGCCCTCAACCTGGCATGTGACATGAACTGGGCATGTTGGCAGCTCAGCTGTGTGTCCCACACATTCACCCCGTAGTTGAACGGGCACCCTGCCACGTCAGGCAGGGTAGCTATTTACACCTTTGCAGGCATAACCTGAATAACTGAATGGTTAACTGCACATACACCTTTGAGATACCAACTGTGTCCCTGTTGGACTGGAGCATCAGGTGCTGCCTCAAACACACATGGGCTAATATTTGACCTAGGCATATGGCTCTTCAGGGCCCATTGCCTAGTAACCTCATATGGTACCAGAAATACCAGATAAGGCCTGAGTGTTGTGACAGACTGTGTTGTTATGTGTCCACACCCATCACTGCCATCGATTGTTGGGTGTCCCCTACAGGAAACGTTAAAGTACCATGTCATCCAGCCTACATCCGACAAATAGGTGAGTGGTAGTACAAGTGCATGTGGACATTCCAGCAACAGCTGTAATACAACATAACAGAGAGCAGTGCATATGTGGTGTAAGATGTCCTCCTCATAGGTGTCTGACATCTGCAGTACCCAGATGTTTGCAGAATGTGTACATGTGCCTGATAGATGTAGACCCCCTGACAGACAACTGTGGATTGCCAGACATTGGTTGGACAATACATGATGGATGTCCTCAGAGGTTAGAGAATGCATGTGTGACATGCCAGGCCCCTGGGAACACAGTATGGTACATTAATATCTGGTACTGTATTCATTCCCTTACATTGTATGCTCAATTTGTATGCACTGCTGTTGAAGCAGAGCCAGTGTCCCCCTACTAATAGTGCCTTTAACTTGGTGTCATGCTGCAGGGGGTCACCAGGTATGCTAGCCATAGGTGTCAAGCAATGAGATACAGGTGTGAAGTACACAGTGACCTAGCCACAGTATGTCAGGTACTGTCAGGGACAACTGGTCGATCTTTGAATTAAACCTGTGTGACATTCACAGACTAAGAGGGGCTCACTGACACTACATGATGCAATATGCCAGCTGTATCCACCATTGCTTACTGTCAGTATTTTACAACAGACAATCCAGTAGCAGTCATACATGAGCTGACCAATGCTGGGGTGAGTCAGGGCTCAGAGCTGTGATCTATGTCACTGCAGACAGAGCCATATTGGATAATCATAGGTGCTGGACAGCAGACTAACATCGACATGTCAGTCCAAGGCGTGTTTGATGTTTGAGACCTACTGTGTAAATTCCTATTTCCCATGACTGCATCCCCCCATCTGCATTCCATTACATACTTAATTCTATGACACACCTGGTATTTTGCTGTACTCCATTGTGAGAGGACATCCAGTTGTAGTCTTCTAGAGAATTGCAGTCTGTCTTCTTGAGTTAGGTGTCAGACCTGTTTACCATAGGCAGCAGCTTGCCTTTTGTAGGCAATGCTCATGAACAGTGGATTGCCTGTGCACCAATCTGTGATTCCCACTAGCTAATTGCATCCAGAACAGCTGGGTTGCATTGCCATTAGTCAATGGCATGGGACCACAGTCCTATAGTTAAGGCCTTCATGCAGGCCTTGGCCCTTTTCCTGGCCTATGAGGAGGACATTATCAAGGTGTGGGGGCTACAGCATCGCAGAGGGTATGTAGAAATACTGTTCACTGTTTGGAGTGATGTGTTATGTCCACAGTTTTGCATGCTATGTTTGGCTATTGTTAACAGAGTTTGTGATTCTGTGACAGATTACTGTTTAACAATGTGTGCTGGGCTCAGTAAAGAGACAGGCAGATGTGAGTGTCATACATCCTTTTTATCTAACTGTGAATGCTGCTCCAGTTGATACTGGTGTATCAGCTGTGTATGTTTATAGGGTGAGACTGTGATACATGTCCCTGTCATCTGAACATCCCCCCATGAGTGTTGTGTGGATGCCTTGCTCTAGCTGTTTGAGAGGTATGGTAGTTCTCTAGCAGGTAGTTGAACATACAGTTGCATGTGTGGCAGGCCACAGCTGATGCATTCTGGGCAGGAGTCATACATGGAATTGTGAAGACAATGGGGGACAGCAAGCTGTATATATCAGTGAAGGAGCAGTGTCAGCTGTCGTGTCACAGTACGGCCAGGGTAAGGGTACCCATTACAGTCCAGGTGAGATGTGCACCTCTGGTACATATGTTAAGCAGTAGCACCAGTGGTAGGTGAGGTTTAGGACACGTATTAATATTTGTGACATGTGTCCTACCCTCCAGGCCTTTGACATGCTGCTTTGGATGGCAGTGACTGTGGTAGCAGCAAGCAGGTCTGCTGGACATTGCAGGGCTCAGTTATTTGTAGGTTGTATTGCCGAGCATGTAGTTGTTGTAAAACAGTCTGGATTGTGGGCCTGAACTGTGGGCATCCAGATGTCAGTCATGCTGGGAATGTTACAGATAGAGCTATGTAGTAATTATTATGGGAGGTGTAGTTGCAAGACATATGTGCATGCATACAGTGTGTTACACAAGATTGGCATGCACAAGTGTGTTTGGATGGCTATGACATGTGACACTGACCTGTCTGTCATGCTTTTGTGAACCAATCTGCACTGACTTGCCATTATGTCAGCACAAAGAATAGCTTTGATGACAACTCTGCCATACATAGATGACACAACTGTGGACATTCTGCAACAGTCTGTGCAGTTGGCAGCTGTACCTGATATGGTAGGCTTCCCATCAATCCATAAACATGTCTTTGGCTGTGTACTGATTCAGTGTCTGCATCACAGGTCCAATTACACTGTCATTTATCACATTATATGTAGAAGTAGTGTCACTAGCACTCAGGATATCTTGGTAACAACATTACTAATTCCCCAGAATTGCATTGGACTACTGTTGTATTGCAGTGAATTGTAGTTCAGAGGGTCCTGGGCCAATACTTGGCAGGAGTGTCTTTTTTCCCTGTTACATGACTGTACTGCATAATATATTTAGAAAACAACAGTTACTCTCCAGAGCTCAGTTGGCCTAGTGGTGCAATTCTCTGACTGTAGTGCTGAAGGTCCTGGGCTCAAGACTTGGCAGCAGTGACTTTTGTCCCTAATGTTACATGATTGTACTGCATAATATATTTAAAAAATGAGAGTAGTTCCCCAGAGCTCAGTTGGCCTAATAGTGTGTTGCTCTGACTGTAGTATAGTGGGTCCTGAGTTTAAGACTTGACAAGGCTGATTATTTTGTTGCTTGGCAGAACAGAGTCTAAATCAGATAGGGTGATTAAAGCAGTTTTTAGCAGTTTTAAGTGGGTTTGCACAACTCACTGATATGCCAAGCGGCATTTACCTCTGCTTAGCTTTGCTTAACGCTGCTTATCCCTGCTTAAACCCACACTATTTCCAAAAAAAGAAAAGAAAAAAAGGGTGATAAGAAAGTGGTGAAATGGTGACAAGCAGGGGGAAAAACATTATGAAAGGCAACTAGGGATGTGTAGGATGGGTGTAGGAAAGGACTACAGCTCTCCATTTCTTGTGCAGCAACAGCTGTGCACGATGTGGACAATTTGGAATTTGGAGCCTCACACCCCACAGGGAGGGGTGTGGGCAACATAACTTTGTTGATTAATTCATGGGGAAATTGATTAATGTCAGTGTACATGGGTCCAATATGGAGAGCTATGTATGGGACAAAATTATTTTTTTTGGAACAGTTACCCTTTATTTAAGGTGAAAGTGGAATGCTGGGGAAGGGTTGTAAGTACGTGTGGGGGTAAGTTGGGTAGGAGTGGTTGCATTTTCAGACAGACAAGACAGCAGACAGGGTGGTGTATGACACATGAATGACACATGAGGGGGTAAACACCATGGATGGGGAGAGTCATTGGGTATCAGAGGACCAAGTGCCCCCAGATGGAAACAGTGGGACTGAGGTCCTTACCAATGGGCAGTCAACACTGTCCCTTCATGGCCCTGAAGGTGGCTGTGCTGGGGGCTGGGCACCAGGTCCAGACTGCCCCTAGAGGTGTAACTGTCTGCCCTCTATCTGCCACAGGTGGTCATCTAAATCCAACTAGCGACCCTGTGCACCATACCATGAAGCTGGTTTAGGGTGAAAGGCTCCTCTCCACTCCCATACCCAGAGGGTGGAAGGGCCCTGTCCCCTGAGGCAGTTCTACCAGAGAGTGGTGCAGGACCAGCAGAGGAGGCAGCTCAAGGTTGGGTCCCAGACATGCTGGGACCTGGTGCTGTGGCCAGATGAGGCTGGACAGGCGGATCCACTGGGATCAGCCTACCCAAATGTGCTATGGTGTTGAGGTTTGTCAAAGTGTATTGGTTAGTCATGAACAATACATTTCAACATTAATTATAACAGCATGCATGGGTGTTACAATTAATCCAGAACAATAGAATTGCATAGCATGTGGAACACAGGCATAACTGGAATAACAGTCATTATTGTAACAGCATGCCAATAACAGTTACGGGAACAGGCCAACAACAGTGGAATTTCAACAAGGTATGTTAGTAGACAACCACTGAAATATATGAACCATAATACAGCACAAGGCCCAACATTAGGTTTTCAGAACAATATATGTTGAAATTAAACCATACCCCTATTATAACAATAATAATTTGTGGTGCAGATAAGGGGTGGGGGGAGAGAAAAAACATTCCATTAACAACTGTATATGCTATATTTTTCACAACAGTACTGCTCAATACTCAACATGGCTGCCCTTGAATTTCATCTACATGTGCCCTAAAGCTTCTGTAGCACATACATACCTCTCAAGCTGTTGACATGGAATGGTATAGGCCAAGCTGTAAGCACTATAAGTACATAGCTACAGGGGACTTGCACATGTCAGTGTAACATATGTGACTAACAAGGTGTACCCTGCACTGATGTTATGTGAGTGTGCTACTGGCATACTTCAAATAGAGTTATGTCTGTGCCCAAGGTTAATGGCAACAGTGATCACTAGCCATGATAGCGTGACACTTGAGAGACATACATCATGCACAGTGCATGATGTATATACCTATCCTGCTGTCATTTGTAGGCATGGGATTGGACTATCGACACACATTCACTGATGCAGCTGGTGTTCAGCAGTATCAGCAGTAGAACATTTAATTTGTCTAATTCTGTCATAATACTACTGTACTGTCTGACATTTTATTTAATGGAGTGCTATCAACTTGCTGAACACTGCTGTTTACACACTAGTACATCTGGACACAGTGTATTCGTATACCCTTAATACAGCTACTACAAACATTTTTTTACCTGTAAGATAAAATATCTGTTAACACTACATGACAGTTTTTACAAATAGTCAAGACTATTTGTCTGTTACTATAAATACATCTTAGCACCAGTCCCTGGATTCAAACATTGGTCTGTGTGTGAAAAACTTAACAATGCATATATATGCTATCCCTCTGACCTACTGGGCCACTATTGTCTGCTGCTTGACTGATTTGTGCCTAAAGCTCACCTGGTTAAAAAGTCTGACCTGGTAATATAGGTCAAATGTCACAGAAGACTGCAGTTACAGTTGAACATACATGCATGAGATTCATGCATGACAGAGATAGTAGGGGAAGTGTGTATTAATAGTTGGATTGCAGGTGTACACAGTTAACCCCTAGTGGATGGGAATATGTATGGAAGATTTGCAGTGTACAGCTATTACAGTCTCATACTTGCCCGCATCTGCATACCTCCATTCAGGAATATGTATAGCTGAAATGGAAAGGTTAACAAAAGACAATCCTGATGGAAACACACTTTCATACATTTCACATTACTATTACATTTCAGATCTTAGTGCAGAACATATATCAAATTGCATTCTATCTTGTTGTACACCTCCACATCTACATTTTAGTATAACAGTTCTTTGTCAGCCAAACTCCAGATGCTTCATGGTGTCATAGCCATATTTGCTGTGGAGCAAGCACCTGTACAATTGGATTTCTTCAACAAGAGACCAGAATAAACACAACACTTGGGGAAAAAAAACTTTATTGTGGGTGACATGACACAGTGGTCTATTACATTCAAAATTCTGACTGCAGTTGTACTGGATATCCTGGATATGTCAGTTATTATTTCACAATTTCAATCACGGTGCACTTTATTACAAGATCCTTAATATTAATACAGTATATACTTATGTCATTCCTACACATTATTACCACAGTATTACCTTTTTTGCATAATTAGTAGCATGTTTCATGCCTTCATCTGTATTGCACAGTACCTGACATTACTCACTTATATCAATGTGGGTCTAAGAACACATTTATTGCAGTGCAGTCAGAACACACTGTACCTACTGGCAGTAAACAATGTACTATTTTTTATTTATTGTACTATATATTGCAAGATAGATCTGTACTCACCACAATGTTGTTGCATCCTCACTAGGCACCCTGTGTGGGCCTCTATGTTGTGAGTCCTCTTCTCTGTGGCTGTGGGGGGGAAACACACCATTATGCATACCTGTCTATCAGATATTCATACTACAATTTGATAAATCACCGGTTGCTATACTTACAAACTTCTGGGTCATTCTGGTCCCATGCATCTTGGATCCATTGAGCCAAGAGCACCTCCTGCCTCTGCTTCAGGTCATAATAATGATGACACACCTGCTCACCAGTGCAGGGGATTCCAGTGGAATTGGTGAGTTCATGTGCCATACAGTCCTAAGCCTCAGATTTGTATTCTGAGCTCTGGTACTGACCCTACAGCAATCTGGCATAATGGTCTTTTACTAGGAGCCCAACCTTGACCCTGGACTCCAACATACCCTAGCAAACCGTTCTCCCTCTCCAACACCTGCCATAGTTCCTGCACGGGACAAAGTCCAACAGGTTCTTGCTGCAGTCCCACCTGTGCAGCTTAAATAAGGCTACTTTCCCACCCTTTGCTGCCATTGGACCATTTTTAAAAATGCTAAGCAGAGCTCAGCAGTGTGCAAACCTGCTAAGCTGAGTTGAGGAGTGCTTAAAGTGGCAAAGGTTCAGCAGTGCTTAGCAGTGTGCAAATCTGGTTAGCTCAACAGATAACTGCTTAGAATGGGACTGCTTAGCAATACTCAAACTAGCTAAGCAGAGCAAAGCATTTCTTAGTATTGATCAGATAGGTTCTGTTTAAGCATTGCTTAGCTTGGCTCAGCACTGCTTAGCAAAATGCAGCTATGGGCAAACAACAGTTCTACATAATAACATACACATATACTGACATTAGTAACTCATTATTGATACTTTATTATTATGTGTTTGTATTTTACTTTACATGACCTCACACTGTGTGCTTTCATTACATTACCTTGGTGTGTGACAAAACTGTATTGGACACCTGTGCTTAACTGTGACGTTCACCTCATATCTCCACTGACACTTGGATTCTGGACCAGCTGCATTGACCTAGTTAACAAATATTAATAACTACTTCAATAAAAAATAAATAAATAAAAAATAGAACTAGAAATTAATTCTGATGTAAAAGTTGAATGGCCTGTCCTGGCATTTGAACTGTGCACCTACTGCACATGAAGCCATTATTCTAACCATTCAGCTACCTCAGCTGTGAAGATTGCTACTATACATTTCTATATAGCTTTTCGTTATGTTTAAGCAGTGCTGAGCAACACGCCACACCATGCAAACCTGCTCAGGTATGCTTAAACTTGGCAAAAAAAATTAAAACAAAATAAATCAACTTAAAAGGGAAAGTCACATTTGCAAATTTGGTTTCAGTGCCATAGTGCACTCTGACAGTACAGGGTGTGTGTTACTGACACTATAACACATCCCCTGTGAAAAAATATATCTACCAATTATTAACAATTGTCCGGGGACACTTTCTTTAATGTTTTAGTGCTGTATGGTACTTTGACAGTGCAGGGGATATGGCACAGACAGTGTAACACACCCCTGTGTGTAAATATATACAGTACTATATACATAAGTGTCCGAGGACTATACCTCTCTACCTCTTGGCTTTAGAAATCTGGACAGAGCCTGATGTAATGGGGAAACAAAGCACCAAAAATAGGGAGGGATTTTAAATATTACTGTTATAAACATAACAAGCTGCTAGAATAAAAGGATTTGGGTTAGCATGCATTTTCTGATGGATATAAAGTATTAAACTCAACCTCATGTCACTAACTACAGATTTCACTCCTTAAATCATCCAATGATTTGCTGGAAAACAAGAGATTTTATGAGGAAAAGGCCAAATATATGAGGCAAAAATCTGGGCATTCTGTGAAAATTTGTACAGTTGAGAGGAATGCTGAGGACACCTTCTGTAATTTAGTGCTGTACAGCACTTTCACAGCGCAGGAGGTGTGTTACACATCTGCGAGTACTATA
The DNA here is from genome assembly GCF_019279795.1 of Protopterus annectens. NCBI lineage: Eukaryota > Metazoa > Chordata > Ceratodontiformes > Protopteridae > Protopterus > Protopterus annectens. The sequence continues at coordinate 1,404,036,534 of NC_056744.1, forward strand.
ACAAACCCCCTAGCACTGATTCAGATATTGTGTACATGACACAGCCACAACACTCTGGGTAGGAATTAAATTATTCCTACACAGAGTTTATTAAATCCGGGGATAGTTATTTTTTTTTTCATTTTTCCTTTTAAGAAATGTAAGCATTACAATGTAAAAAGAGAAGAAAGGCTGACAAAAGCATGGTTAAGCTAATATGCTGTAACCTTGGGCTGTTGAGAAAGTGGATGAGTGTAAAAGTACATTGATTATGATATATGCAGAGCTGAGATGTTTTCTCTTACTTTTGCATAGGTGAATGTCTGGATTAATGCCCTTAGCTTAATAAAATAACAGGTGTGTGTATGTGTGTGTGTGTGTGTGTGTGTGTGTGTGTGTGTGTGTGTGTGTGTGTGTGTGTAAGAGAGTGGGCTTTAAAAATAAGAGAACACTGTGAATGTAATGAAAAGTTTTCCTTTAGCAAATAAATGTTCAGTGTGAATTGAGAAATCTGCAGGTGAAGGGAGATGTTTATTCTAATCTTAAGTCTCCATAGAGATAAGCTGACCAGAGATGCAGGCACTAAATCTGGAGAGGTCTGGGCAAAGTTTGCTGAATGTATCATAAAATTAAAAGGTACAGGGTCAGCAGAAATTATGGAAAGTGGATAAGAGATAGCAGCTTTCCTGGTACCTAAATACTTCAGTGCATTTACTAGAACAGTGGATAATCTAGTTTTCTTTAAAGATAGCCAGTCCATTTTTTCTAATGGCTAAAATCTGATGTTTTCTGCAAGCATGAAGCTACTTTTTCACATTTGGGAGGGGAATAACAATAAGACAAGAAAAGATAGCAATTAGCATAAGTAGGAGCAGAGGTTGTAACATGTGCTTCAGCATGGATAAACTTAGTTTTATGTTAGGTAATACCTGTAGGTGCAGCTGTTGATTTGGGACAACTATTCCTATCATGAGGGTTAAACTTCATTATTTAAGGATTTACATAGTTTTGTGTGATTGGTTTAACTTAAGTGATAGTTAATAGTGATAAACTCTTATTACGTTTTATTCACCCAGTACAACAAACTAATGTACTCCACCCTTCCTTTTCTCACTCCCAACCCCTTCAGCCATTTTGAGATATCTCCAGCCATTTATAACCAATCCATCACTGAATTTTCCATGCCCAAGTATCATGACACCCAAACCAAAAAGCAACCAAGCCTTAGGGTAAACTTCCTGATAAACTCATACCTCAAAACTATAACCAATGCCATCACAAAGTTACTACTAGGAGGTGACATTCACCCCAATCCTGGAATATCACTACCCCCAAACAACACTACTAAATCTTTACCCCCCTCCACCATCAATGCACTGACCTACTAATACTTAATATGAACATTTGCAGCATTATGAACAAAATAGAAGAACTACATAACACTATCTCATTATATAACTCCAACATTATGATCCTTACAGAAAACTGGCTTAAGCCACACATTAAGGATGAATCCATAGCCCCGCCTTGATACAATATCCATAAAGCTGACAGACTAGTCAGAAAAGGAGGTGGTGTTGCTCTACTATATAAAACTAACTTAAAGATCCAACTCCTGCAAAAAGAAATCCCAGACAAAATTCAGAAATACTACCTGCAAAACTCCTCATAAACCAGCACAAACATCTAAACTTACTCTGTGTTTATATACCACCAGACAATAACCAAGCTACTTTAGAGTCAATAGTCCATTGGGCTTCCCACTCCCTCCCCCATGAAACTATCCTACTAGGCGATGTCAACATCAACTGGAACACCATCCACTCTTCCACCCCTACTAACCATGTTAACCTCTATAACTTTACACAACTCATAAAAACACCCACCTGCTCTGACAAATCCACAAAAAAGGAATCCACACTAGAGTGGATCCTCACTAATCACCCCCATACTGCCCATCAGTGCGGTACCCTACCCAACTCACTAAGTGATTGCAATCCCACCTACATCATTGGACATAAAATCAAAACTAGCAAACCACCAACCATAATCCAAACCTGTTCCCAGAAAAACTTCCCTACTTCTCACTTCCTAGAAGCCTTGCAATCCTGCAACTGGTCTTCCATCACAACCCTTCCTCTAGACCTAGCAGTCAAATACTTTAACTCCACATTTCTAAATATCCTTAACCACCTAGCTCCACTTAGAACAGTTAGAACCCATAGCGACCCAGCCCCATGGCTACAGAAATCCACAAAATCCATGCTTAAAGATAGGGACAAAGTTTGGAAAGCCTGGAGTCTGCTTAAATCACCTACAACTAGGCAAGCCTTCCTCAAGCTCCACAATACAGCTAAAAACAAATTAGGGCAGACAAATACAATCACTATATTTCACTACAAAGAAAGCATGGTACCACTCCGCAAAAATTCTGGGCAGCAGTGAATAACATCTTCCTACCCAGCCATACCACTACCCCCCAATATAGATGGATCAAACAATGACATAGCATCTAGCATCAACAATTACTTTACCTCCTCCATACTTAAACTTAACATCACAAATCCCTCCAACTCCCCCACTCTTCTACAGCTCCAGTAAACAAGCCCCCATTCTCATTCAAGCCAGTACCAACATCCACTATCCAAAAACTTTTATCCAAACTTAAACCCAACACCCTCACCACTGATAACCTCCCTGCAGAGTTCCTCCAGCTTGCCTCTAGAGCCATAGCCTACCCCATTTCCCTACTGATAAACAGATCCATCACTGAACACACTACTCCATCCTTATGGAAAACCTCTTATATTATTCCCCTCCACAAGGGTGGCCACTCCACAGACCTCTCCAACTACCATCCCATCGCAATCCTGTCCCCCCATCTAGGAGACTAGAAAGATGTGTTCACCATCAACTCCTCACCTATGTTCTCAACAATAATCTACTTTCTAAAACACAACATGGTTTCTGACCTACTCATAGCACCACCACTGACCTAATTAACTTCACTACACCATAAACACTCACAGAAACCAAGGTCAACTAGTCTTCATTACCTTTCTAGACTTATCTAAAGCATTTGATATAGTCTCCCACGAGAAACTCTTAATCTGTCTCTCTCAGCTCAACATGTACAATCCCACTCTCCTTTGGTTAAAAAACTACCTAGACAACCATTCCCAGTCTGTCAAATGGCTTAACTCCCTATCCTCCCCACTCCCACTCATAATAGGTGTACCCCAGGGCTCAATTCTCGGCCACCTCCTCCTCAACATTTTTACAAACCAACACCATCTAGCAACAACTAAAGCAGAACTAGTGCAAGACACTGACAACACTAGTCTAATCTGGTCTTCACCAAACATACAGCTCCTACTACAGTACACTCAGGAATCCTTCACTGAGTTTGAAAACTGGCTAAACACATCTCAACTGATATTAACCCACCCTCAAAAAAACAACTCATGCTTTTTCATCAAACAAAGAATAAAGACCCTTTCAGCTTCTCTATATCTTCAGCCAATAAGACCACCATCACCCCAGTCCCAGAAGCTAAATTACTAAGAGTCACAATTGACCAACAACTTTGATTCAATAACATATATCCCTAACCATCTCCAAAGTCCACAAGAAAAGGGTACCTTGTACCGTAGCAAAAACTACCTTACTTCCAAGTCTAGAATGGCCATAGCCCAAACCCATCTCCTATCTACATTACTTTATGCACCATCTGCCTTAACAAACCTAAGTAAGGCTGACCTAGATAAACTCTCTACATGCTACAATAAAATTGCCAGATTTGCAACCAGTTCCCAATCTCATTCCCACCACTGCCAATCCTTACTTACACTACATTGGCCTGAATTTCCCAATTTATTACACTACCACCAACTCAAGCTCACTCACCAAATATTATACTATCCTGGAAAAAAAACATCCTGGCTGGATTACTAAACTTCCACGATAATAAAAGACAACTTCACACAACCAACAAAGCCCTGGTCAACAAAGTTCCTTGTAAAAACAGATCTGGGGATTCTCTCTTCCAAAATGTAGTTGCTAACGCCTGAAATACCCTCCCTCCTAGCATCAGACTCCTAGACAGCACTGCAACTTTCAAGAAATATCTCAAGTCATACTTCCTTGCCAACCGGCTATGTAACTGGACAGGCCCTGCTCAACCCCTTCAGTACTTCTCATAGTTACTACTTTCTTAAGCTGCTCTAAGTACCAATATGGTGTATTCATCAATGATCTAATTCCTGCTCTGATGAGGTTGTCAACTGATGATTCATTGTAAACTGCTTGGATCCTGTGACTGTATGATTCATTGTAAACTGCTTGAATTCTGTGACTGTACTTTTTTAGATGAGGCTTTTCCAACTGCTTCTTGTTCAGTTGCTATTTTTTATATGTTCTTTCTGTGAATACTGTTTTTATAAGTTTTTTACTTCTGTCTAATTTTTCAAATGTTTGCTACTCTATGGAGCTTTTTTCCCCGGGCCTCCACTGAAAACAGACACCAGCTGTCCAGTTGGACTAACCCAGTAAACAAATGTTAAACAAATAAATAAAATAATAATAGGTTATGAGTCGTTATAGACTGTGCTTGGTTTGTGTTTGATGATTTTCATTAAAACAAAAAGGTTTGTAAAATGTGACATAGGTTAAAGTGGAAATGATAAGAAAGACCTGTATAAAATATCAACCTGCCAAACATTAGTGTGTGTGTGAAACACAAAAGCTGGAAATAAACATTTAAAAAGCTGTCATATATAATAAGTGGGAATAATAGCTTTTTATCATAATAGGTACAGTATCCATATTATTTTGGAATGTAAATGGCCGTGCAGGTATATGTAAGGTAAGATGGCAATGCTATAGGAGACACACTTGGAAAAGCATTTGAATTTGATAAAGAGAGGATTTTAGAATGGATGTTCAACAGAATATAGGGGATACATTAACCAAGGAGTACTTATATTAATTGCTAGGTGATGTCCAGTAGTGATAGAAAAGGAAAAAAAGACAATAATGGCAGATTTGTGGAAATAAGGATACTGGTAAGGGCAGATCGTGATGCTGGTGCGTTAGTTATATACCACCTAAAATACTATTATGGAGCTTAAGGAAATTTTGGGAGAAATAATCACCTTTCAGCAGGGAATATTACTCATAGGTGGGGACTGAAAGTTGAATTGCAACAGTTAGGATGTATCTGGTGTCACTGCAATGGAAATATATAAAAAGGGGGTTCTGGAAAAAAAGAATTCTGAAAATATGGGGTATGGAGGAAGTGAATTCAATAGCAGAACCTCAGAGAGAATTTACATATTAGTCCCCAAGGTACAATGACTAGGCTAGACTAGACAGAAATTATATTTCACAGGAACATATGCATTTATTTGCAAGCTTTGAAACACATCAAAAAACAGTGCCAGATCATGTGCCAATAGCAACTAAGATAAAAATGCTACATAATGAAATATAAATGATACACTGGCACCTTCCCACCTACCTGTTAAAAAGAGAAGAATTTAAGAAATGGCTAGTGGAAATTATTAAAGAGGTATTAGGGAAAATACACATTTCTTCAGAGGTTATAGCTAAGAGTGGGATAAAATAAAAATTGAGTTAAAAAATAGGGTAGAAATAAATGGGACGGAGAGATGTTTAGGATGTAACAGGAATTATTTAGAGGGACAAAGGATAAAATATTGCAGAATAAGTGAAATCTCACAGAATGAGATGGGGTGCAACCACAGAGTGCTAAATAGCAAACAAGGGAGTATCTAGGTAATATGTATGAGTTTAGAAAGATTGCTGTTAAGCAACTTTTTTTGATAATAACCCCAGAGCACAAAACCTTTTAGCTCAATAACTTCAGTAACAGAAAGCAGAAAGGGTTGTTGCAAAACTTAGGGAACCCATACCAAGAAAAATAACCAGGGATCATGCAGTATTTTGAAAATGTTATGAAAATTTTTGCAAAACAGGTAAACGTGGAAATGAAGAAAGAGCACTAATGGAAATATTTATGGAAGGCCTGAGTATTCTAAGGTTAGAGGTAGATGAGGCTCAACAAATAAAAGTTAAGATAGGAAAAAGTAAGATAAAAACAGTGATGTATAATCAATTTGAAAGCGAGTCTTCACTAATTGATAATATTCCTGTGGAAACTAGGAATGTAGGAGGGAAGAAAGTGATATAGATCTGGAAGGTTTTGTTTACCAGTGTTTTAAATGGCGGGGCAGTACCAACATCTTGTAAGAAAGCTGTTGTGGCTCTAATACCTAAAAACAGCAAAAACACATCAGACTCAGCTTCATATAGGCCCATTTGAATTTAAAACCATGATTATAAAGTGTTTCTGTCTATAATAATTAAAATAAATTGATATAGATGGATGAATGTGGTTTTGTGACTGGGAGACAAACATTTGACAACATTAATAGAGCAATGATTATCCACAGGGAAACAGAATATAAGAAAATGCCACTATTATTGTTGAGTCTTAATACAGAGAAAGGATTTGGCAAAAGTAAGGTGGGATTTTATGAATAGGGCAATAGAAGTACTTGCATTTCCTGATACAATAATAAGGTTGTTTAAGATGATATATGAGAAAATAACAGATTAAAGTGTCACTTTTCTTCTCTGATAAGTGGTGTCTGAACAGAGGAACCAGGTAGTGATGTTCTACTTCCACTTTATTATCTGTGTTATGCTTAGAGCCATTGGCAAAAAAATAAGGTACTCAGAAATTCAAGGATATAATTGGTATGGTAGTCAAGGAAAGGTGGTTTTATTTGTAGATAGTAGTATTTTCTACCTGATAAAACAAGAAAACGACATGTCAGTGATGTGGACAATTTCATGTCTTTTCAGGATATAAAATTAATGAAGATAACTATGTACCCACACATGAATTAGTGTGGCAATACCCATTTTTATAGGGATATAATAAAATTAAGTATTTAGGAGTATGGATTAAAAATGATTCTGTTGTGACAGCTATTGAAATGTGGCAAAAGACTAAATAAATGATAATATAAAACTGAGACAATGGAAGCTCTTGTTTATAAATATGAATAGCAAGAAACAAGCAATGCAAATGTCTTTTTTCCCTTTAGGTTTATGTATAGGCCTGGCATATTTTTATCAACCAGAAGATAACTTGTGGACAATCATTAATGCAGAGTTGAAGGAATTTATCTGGGATGGGAAGAAGGCAAGGGTCAAATTGGGATTAGCTGATCCTTCCAACAGTACAGGGTTATTCTGGGTTACCTGATTTTTGATGATATTTGAGAACTGCACAATCAAGGCTCACGTACATAACACAAGCAGAAAGTTATAATTCAAAGCTGGAATTGGATGATGATGAAATAGGAAATTTCAAGAAATAAGGTGAGAGTGGGATTTTTGAAAGCACATCCTAAAGGAGTATAACAACAGTCATACTAAATATTATATATCCATAAATCAGCAGAAAGTATTCTAAAAATGAAGCCAACTTGACAATGTTAAAAGATTTTAATGATAGGGATGACTGCAATTCAGGCTACAGAGAATAGGCAAAAGGGAAACAGAATTTACCGGACAGAACTAGCAAAGGAACCAAGTTATTTCGAGGAAATAAGTAACAAGCATAAGGTAACAGAATGGGAAGAAGCCAAGAAGACATTTGGACTGCAGGCTAGAGACTATCTTCCCCTTAACAGATTGATGTTAGAGTATAGGAAAAGGTGAAGTGATAGGAGAATTCTAAGTTAAAGACCTACTCTGGTAGAGTTATAAGTGGAATCTAAAATAGAAACTGATGTTATAAAAGGGATAATTAGTAGAACATATAACATATCTCATAATAATTATAGATGTCAATCCAAGGAGGATAGAAACGATTGGAAGAGAGACTGGATAAGCAATTCACAAGGAAACAATGGGAAGTCATATGTATAGCTCCCAAATATGCAACAAATTTAGAAGATTTAGGATTTTTGCTTGGAAGTGTTTGCATAAGCACTTTTATACCCCAAGCAGACTTCAAAGAAGTTTTCCTCAGGTAGATGCCAAATGTTGGAAGTGTGATGGGATGAAAGAGGTAGCTGTTACATGTTTTGAGAATGTAATGAGTTGGCAGACTTTAAAAAATCCATGCAGAGTACTATTTCAGAAACATTTGGAGAACAAGTGGGTGGAACTAAAGAAATAATTTTTTGAGCTAGGATACAGAATCTGAATTACTTAGACATAGTATGGCTTTGTTAAGTTTAACTCTGGTGACTGCCAAAAAAGCAGTTACTAGAAAATAGAAATCAAAATGTAATCCAACTGTATTTAAAGGACTGGATATGGTAATGGAGATAAAATAAATGGAAGTAGGGTCTTTAGCAAATTACATTGAAAAACATTGAAATTGTGGGAACTGTACATGCAAAATAATGTTTTGTAGAAGGAGTCGGGTTTATGGAAAGGCAGGAATTAAAAACTTTGCAATGGATTTATGATAGTTATATGAAAGAATATACACGATGTATAATGTTTGTAACTGTGGACATGTTAACATGGTTTTCTTTTATAAAAATGTATGCTCGATGTGTCTTAAGAGATAATTTAATAAAGGTATTAAAAATACACTTTCAGAAGAATATACATTCAGTATATTGACTTGAAAATTCATAGTTTATGTAAAGAGCAATATAGTATCTTATTTTTATTTTACAGATAGGTGAACCTACAGATTGCCCTTTTCAGTTCTGACCTCTAACCAAATTCAAAATTAATTTATGCTTAGAGCAAGGTTCTTCCCTGAACTGAAGATATGGACACTGGTGTTTCCAAAAGAAGGTGTTCATGGTTTCTTATTACATGTAAACAGATGAGGAATTGTGAAACCCTCATGAGTAGCATTTCACATAAACTAAATTCCATAAGAATTAAAGAAATACCTGAAGCCTTAGGACAGGTGTAAATTAGAAAATGTGAGATCCCATGTTGTTGCCAAGTTAGCATATACAATATAAATTGGGTTTGTGGTTATACAGTACTTAACCCCATCCACCTAGTCACATATTTTGTATCATGGCACAACATCAAGGACATGCTCTCTTGGTGAGGGTGCCACATTAGCTATCACCAATATGGCAGAAATCGAAGAAATTGGCTCATTGTTACTTGACATTTCCTGTTGTGCAGAATACTAGTTCTCAAATCCCCCTAAATGTTCATGCATAGGTCCCAGTGTTCCCGGTATCCATGTTTTGAAGAGGTAGAAAGATGGCATGCATATATTAGTTCCCCATGAACTATCTCTGAAAGTTACTGGCCTTCTACAGTCATATCCCACAGTTCTAACATGTCCGCACTATCCTGATGCAGAGTAAACCTTACACACACAGACACACAAGCACACAGACACACACATACACCCAAACATAAACACTCCATGCATTTTAACATCTTAGCACAAGAAATCTGTACAAAACCAAATATTCTGGCTGGACAAATGGCCAAAGTTAGGGACAGATTTTAATTATTACTTTTATAAACTTTGAAACTTGCTAGAATAGCAGGTTTTGCATAAGCAGACATTTTCTGAATTATACAAAATCTGAAATGCCATTGTTTGTCAATATTTCATAACTTCAGTCCTAAATTGCTTTACAGAACACCACATATTTTATTAGCAGCAGACCAAAATATGAGGCAAAAAAATGGACATTGTACAAACATCTGGACATTTGAGAGGTATCACACACACATATGCACATTTAGACATACAGACACTGACTTGTTCCCTCACACAGATAAACACACACACACACACACACACACACACACACACACACACACACACACACACACACACACACACACATACACACATGCACAAACAGGCCATCCATGTCAGTAATAGGTTCACAGGTTCATAGGTGGGTACTAGGCTATCTGCCCGAAGGCATTTATAAGCCTAGCCAGAATGTGTTGGCTTTTGCCACCCCCTTAGGATTTTCTAACCACTTTGGCAATGTGATTATGAAAGGTGAGATTACTATCTACTTGGGTCCCCAGATCCCTTATTATGTCTTCTGTATTTAGGGGACTACCACCTATGTGGTAGTTTGTGGGTACTTTGTTTTTTTCCAAAGGGGATGACTATGCACTTTTTGGCATTTAGCTTGAGGCCATGATTTTGACACCAGGTATCCGTCTCAGTGAGACCCTTTTGGAGGATGTCTGTGTCAGCTGGAGAGTCAATTATAGCCCCTAGTTTGCAGTCGTCTGTGAACTTGGTCAGCCATAGTCCACCTGTGCTTACCTGTACCTGTGCTTACCTGTACCTCTGAGAAGTATATGCCAAACAGGAGGGGTCCTAGGACTGAACCCTGGGGAATGCCACTTGTAACCAGTTTAGAGTCGGACCTAGCTCCCGCAACTCTCACCATGTGGGTTCTGTCCATAAACCAGTTGGCAACCCATCTTGTGACGTAGGGGTTTATGTTCAGGCTGATGAGCTTGTCTATAATACCAGAATGGGGAATGGTGTTGAAGGCTTTAGCGAGGTCTAGGTAGGCTATGTGTACCACCTTTCCCTCGTCTATAGCCTTGGTAACTGTCTCAAAGAAGTCCACCAGGTTTAGGAGGCATTATCTGTCCTTAACAAAGCCAAACTGGGTAGGGTCCAGTGTTTGGAGGTTCCCAATGCCTTTGTTAATGAATTCCATGATGATGTGCTCCATAGTCTTGCAGACCAAGCTAGTCAGGCTTATAGGGCGATAGTTCCCAGGGTCTGTTGTGGTTCTACCTTTGTGGAGCAGAATAACCGTTGCTGTGTGCCACTCTATGGGTATGTAGCCTGTGGAGAGGCTGAGTTTGAACAGTGTGTTTAGGTGAGGGGTTAGTTCATCCTTGAGCTTGTGTAGGACACAGCCTGGGACACCATCCAGTCCCATTGATGCTGTGTTTTTGGCTTTGGAGAGGGCTGTTTTAACCTGAGTGTCTGTGATTTCAGGGACTCTACATTCTTCTGGTATGGTTATGGGCCCTTTTGGGGGTGACAGGGGAGTGAAGTTTACGCTGAACCTGTCTGCCAGGATGTTGGCAATATTGGTCGGTTCAGTGTATTTTGTGCCATTCTGCACTAACTCCGAGCAGATCTGAGCATTGCAACTTAGATTCTTGACATAGCTAAAGAATGCCTTGTGGTTATCTTTGGAGTCCTTGGCAATTTTTCTTTCAAAGCTCGCCTTGGATGATTTTATGAGGGATCATAGTTTCTTGCTGATACTGATCAGGGATGTCTTCCCTTCTTGGGATTTTACTCTTTTCTATACTAGTTTCCTCCTTCTATTGTATAGCTTGTTTATGGCAGGGGTCCACCAAACTGGTTTCCTTTTCTTGGATGAGTGAGTCTTGGTTTTGCTTGGGATGGCACGATCCATGCATTCTTGTAGCTGCCCGCAGAATGCATTAGTAAAGGATTTTGCAGCTTGGACAGTGTTATCCTTCAGCATGGGGGCTTTGAAACTTTCCACCTTGGTCATAAGTAATGTGAAGTTTGCTTTTGACAGGTTTTTCACGGTGGCTTTCTTGTCCGGGGGTGGGGGCGGAATATGGATATCCAAAGTGATTTGTTTATGGTCAGATCTAAACAGAGAGGGGTTGACCTCTGGTGTGGAACACCGGTCACCCATATTGGTGATTACCAGGTCCAATATGTTGTCACCTCTGGTGGGAGTGTTGACCAGCTGAACCAGGGTGTATGAGTTTATAAATTCTAGGAAAAGTTGGGCAAGGGAGTTAGTACTTGAGTAGTTTTCCCAGTTAATGTTTGCATAATTGAAATCACCCAATATTAGGGTGTTTGGTAGGACCTTTATGTTTCCCAATGTTTCCAGAAATACGGAATGGGGGTCCTGGGAGATGGTGGGTGATCTGTAGCAAGCTACAATTTGAATTGCAGTTTTGCCCATTGTTAGTTGCACGTGGATTATCTCTGAAGTATCGTGCTGTGCCACTAACCTGGAGATGTGGGTAGCCTTGATGAATATGAATACGTCCCCACCTTTTGTATTTCGGTTTGGGTTCTGTAGCTGAAATGTATGGTATGAGTTATAGCCTGGTAGTGCTGGGGTGCTCTCTGGAACCTTAAACCATGTTTCTTTTACCGCACATATATCGATTTTCTCCATACTGAACAGTGCCTTGAGTGCATGCATTTTGAGGTTTAGACTTCCGGCATTGAGTAGCATTACCCTCAGTTTTTGGTTACTTGCGCTATTTACGGCAGTGGGTTTGCCTTTTGAGCCTTGCCTAAAAATGGCACTATGGGAGTGGCAAGAGCCTTGGCAAGTATTCAAAAGCCTAAGGGTGACAAGTGCAAGCCATCTCTAGCAAAGTAGCGTGGCTTGTCGAGCATGTCATCCCAGGCAGGCAGACACTGGATCCCCTTTGAATGACACCAGAAACTTAGCCAATTGTTGAAATCGAGAATTTTTTCTTTATACCATGGTATCATTCTTGGCGAGGGCAAGATGCTACTCAAGGTCAGGGTCATACCAGCCTGGGCTACATGATCAGAGAGCTCTTCCATGTCTCTTTTCATGTAGTCCAGGGAAGTACGGCTCAGGTCATTCACCCCAACATGGACAATGACAGAGTCATATTTGTACTTGTTCTGGAGTGACCTGAGTGCTTGTGTTATGTGGCAGATCCTGGCACCCGACAGGCAGCTAACAGTAACCTTCTCCTTATTCAGCCTAGTGAGTGGGACGTCAGTGTGCCTGACTATAGAGTCACCTATTACTAGTATGTTGGGTATGTTATTTTGCCTTAAGGGCTGTGATTGCATGGCACACTGGTTTTGTGAAGTATGTGTTTCATGGTTTGTGTTGGGGGATGGAGGTTGCTTGGATGTTTGCTTTGGAGGTCCCTGTTAGTTTTGCAGATTTTTATTTAGAGCCTCCGAGTATGTATCGATGTATTTATGTGTGTTTTTTGCTGGTGCTGGTTTAATGGGTCTATGTAAGACTGGTGGTGTGATGCAAGTATTTTCCTTCTCCTTGTCTGATCCAATCTTGGGTTGAGAGAGCTTAGCCTCTAGTTTGGCTGTATAACTGCATCTCTTGCATGTATTAGTGTTAGGTGGTAGGGGGAGGGGGGTTTCTGTGTACATGAGGCAGTTGTAGCATTGCCTCAAAATGCCCAGATTCAACAGTTGGACTGGAGAGTACACCTGAAACTGCCCTTTGAACATGCCTGGGTAGGTACAGTGAACTGTTTTACTGGATGACTGGTAAGGTCGAATAGAGAGCCTTGTTCTACTGTACAATACAGGAGGGTCTAGTGCTAGGGTTTATAAGTGCTTGCTATAAGTTTTGAGCAAGTGTCAGGTTGAGAAATGAATGGCTTGAGTACTTAAGTTGAAAGTTTGTCTAGTTCCAAGGGAAAATATTGAAGAGGAGACTTGGTAGAGCCGGGAATAGTTTTACCCTAGCTAACCGGCACTGCCCGGCCTCAAAACTGGGCAAATATGGTATTTATCGCAGGGAAATGAAAGAGATAGAAATTAGTCCAAAATGGTCAATAAACTACTAATTTCTGGGCTGAAACCACTCCTCCAGGGGCAGATAGGCTGCTCAAGGCTCCCCTCTCTCACAGGTGAACAGAGAAACTTCCTTCTATCCAAGTAAGGTATGGGCAAACACAGAGATTTGTAACAGTCCTGAATTCAGCACTAACTTGAAAACTGGACTATACTAGCTTAGAAAGGTGGGAAACAAGTATATATATATATATATATATATATATATATATATATATATATATATTTTTTTTTTTTTTTCAGAAAATAAAGCAGATACACTCAAAAATACAGTTTAAAAGCACAGAAAAGGATACGTATTGTTATAAATTGCAGATCAGAGTTGTAGTCAATGCCCCCAGTAATAAAGTAGGAAGAAACACAAATATAGTAAAAGCAGATGAATAAAGTGCAATTATATATATATATATATATATATATATATATATATGTATATATATATATAAACAATAGAAAACAAGCAAACTGATTTAAACAAGTTATCCAATTAACCAGAAAAAAAGCTCAAAACTGAGCCCTGTTCCAGCAGTCTTCAATCATACAAGTTCTAACTGCACACCCCTGCTTACTAGGGTGCAGGGGAACCTTATCCAAAAAAGATGGCCTGGATCAGTGCTCAAGTTATACAAACAAAGCTAGATTCAGCAGGCCTGAATCTGGTCTATGCTACAGCAACAAGGCGCACCAATTTCAGAAAGAAACAGTTCAAATAAGCAGTCACAATAAGCCTGTGACCAAAAATTCCCAGCTCAGAAGGGCAGAATCCAGCCTCTCCTCCTACAAGAGTGCAGACCACAAACCTTCTTAATGTAGAATAACTGGCCTGAAACCCAAGTGCTTAAGACAGAACTAACACACTTTTAGAATAGCAGACACTGGGCCTTCAATCAGCAATTCCCAGCTTAGAAGGATGTAACCTACCTGTCCTGCCACAACAGTGCAGACCAGAAACCTTCTTAATGTAAAACAGCCTGTATGAAGCCCAAGTGCTTAAACCAAAAGACTTAGAATAACAGTTACAATTTAATCAGGCTACAGCCAAGCAGTAATAAATGCAGCAGAATAAATAAAATTGAGTACTTTTAAGAAAAGCAAAATAAAGTAGGAGGAAACAGAAATACAGTAAAAGCAAATGAATAAAGTGCAACATTTTTTTTAAGTGCAAGAAGAGAGGAAGGAAGAACCTAAGTGGGCTGGCCTTCTCAAATCTTCTCTCTGTATTAAGTAGAGTGGACAGTGGACTCAGAATATTATCTAACTGTACTCGGTTAAGTGAGAAAACAAGATGGACCCAGGAGGAGTGTTCTAAAATAGACTTACACGAGGGGCAGGCAATTTCAGAGTCACCAACACTAATACCAACACAGGAACAGGGGGGGTGGGGAACAAACTGCAGAGAGACACACAGCACACTGTTCAGAAACACACAATTAGGAACCAGAAAAAATGAAAATACAGTACTTTTAAAACTGCATGTTTGTACTTAACAAAAGACTAAAATTCACTACTGCAAGGTTCACTTAGCTTCAGCTTGTAATGCAGATGTTTGTAGCCAAGCAAGTCTCTCAGGAGTTGAGCATAAAATGATTTCTCAAACTTTGTGGCTAGCACTTAAAGTACAGAGGAATCTCTCTAGGCTATTGAATAGCAGATAACAAAGAAGTGATACCAACACCCCCTCTATAGCAAAATAACTGCAGAAAGACACATATCACACTGTTCAGAAACACACAATTAGGAAACAGAAAAAAAATGAAAATACAGTACTTTTAAAACTGCAAGCTTGTACTTAACAGGATACTAAAATACACTACTGCAAGCTTCACTTAGCTTCAGCTTGTAATACAGTACTTTTAAAACTGCAAATTTTGTGCTAATGTGCTGATGATGCCACCCGTACTGCTTAACATAGACAATGGCATTTTGTATATGGACTCCAGTGGACTGACCCTTTCCTCTGTCTCTGTGGATAGATTGTCTGCTATGTCTGCAGACATCTAGGCTATGTCCATGTGCAGATGGATTTTTCTGTTATGATCATGGTAACTGTATTCCTCAGCATCTCCAGAAAATTCAAACTACCCACTACATATTCAGGAAGTATCACATGACGTCACTGAATTTTTTGAATGCATAATGCAGCTCATTAATATCAAGTATTATGAAATCATATTATCCATACTTCAGATGAATGAGTAGTGTTGAGGATCACAGAAGCTATTCTGCACTATGTTTGGCTGCTTCCACCCCTTTTTGACTCAATGTCCTGAATGCATAACTTTCAGAAGTTGCAGAGACTTCACTATATGAGATTGTCTGTACAATGTTGCATTGCTCCATAGGAATTCAGACCTTATTTACAATATAATAAGCAAACTATATATATTGGAATTTAAAATAAACCCAAGAGAAGACCAGTCAAATGCACATGATATATGCGTGGACTTCTTAGTAGTTACTAGTGTAGTATACATGAGAACAAAATCACTTGTCCATATCCCAGCTTCTCTCAGACAAATCTTTCTCATTTGGGATCCTAGAATTATAGTATTCTCAACCACTGTCATGTGATATGATTTTAAATATAGGTGTATGTCTCACTACATTAATGACATATAAAGTATTAGTGTTTTTCTTTATAATGATACTGACTACATGGTAAGGGATATAACTTCTACATGTCTGTCACTGAGTCAGCTGCCTCAAAGAATACATTTCATACTCTTACTTTCATCGATTCACATGTTCTCCTGCAGAGTTTGTATAATATAAAAAGTAAGACTCTACAAAAATTCTGTAGGACATTGTTCAATAGCATATTTTCATTTATTTGAAAAGCAAACTGAGTTCCATTTATTTCATTTCAATGCAAGTGAATTATTACAATCATCCAATGTAAATATTTTAGAATTAAAAGTTTTCATTATTTTAACACTTTATGGTGGTACAGTTTTGAGCAATCAACTATCTGTTCTCTTCTGTTCATTTCTTCTTTAGCTCAGTGAGATTGCTGCTGGATGTAGATAGCAACAGTCGCACACACATAGAGCGACAGACATACACACACACACACACACACAAACACACACACACACACACTCACATGAACATAAACAATGACCTCTCAAACAAGGGCCTACAAAGAAGCCTTCCATACATTCATGACTACACACACACACACACACACACACACACACACACACACACACACACACACACACACACACACACACACACACACACACACACACACACACACACACACACAAACATAAATACAAACTCATAACCTTACACACACAAACACATAAACACAAACACACACAGTCATAACCTTACCTACCGATAGTTGTAATATGAATCTTGACCATTCTTACAGGGGTGAACATAGAATTTTCTTTTTTATTTTGTAGTGGAAAAATTAATTCAGTAAAGTAATTCACAAATGCTATATCACATTAATATCCTGCCAGCACCATTTCCGGGGATAAGTATCATGAATAATTTGCATTAGTCATCCCCTGGATTTGTGTGCACCTTCACCAGCAGGACAGGTGTCTGCGCTATGGCCACTACTAGCTGAAAACAGTGGCAGGCGAACAGTTTCTGAACTGGTCAAGCTTGCTGAATTGGGAAAACTTCCGTGTGTAGGCTTCTGCAAGGTGTTACAAATTTTCTGACTCCCACAATTAGTCTCAACACTATAAAACTATAGAGAGCACTGTGGCAGTAACATTAATGCATTACAATTAAAGACATTAAAAGACCAATGTGTGATTTGTATGCCAAATTATTAAGGTGTTACCGGTTCTCTGTTTGCACTGCAGTATTCAGAACTAGTTTTTGTTCTGAAATTGCCTCCTGTCTTCATGTCCGTACTTTAACTGAAATGGCAAGGACATATGAGAATACAGCAGAAATATCAAAACTTCAGCTCACAAACTTCGTTGAATGCTTATTCATTTGTGTGTTTATTTAATTAATTGTTTGTTTCTCTTTATGATATCAGCATGTAGGTTACATCACACCCTTTTTAGCCATAACACAGGTACTAAAAAACAAACATTACAGAGCCTCACAAAGCACAGCATATTAAATGCAATTAAAGGATTAACAAAAACACATGCAGTTGAAAGAATATATCAGTGTGGCAGTGCAAAATATAATACACATGTAGACCTACAAATTTGGAGTGAAAAATGAAAATGAGTTCGGGCTCCTAATAAGAAATGAAATAGCAAAGGCAGTTTTACTTATGTACAGGGCTGCTTCTACATAACAGTACAGCATTGGTTTTATTAATGTACAGTACTGCTTCTACATAGCTAGTATAGTATCAGTAGGGTATTATTACTTATCCTAATCAATGAGTTCCATATTTATTGTTTAAATATATATGCACCTATTTAGCTTTCCTTCCAAGAAGACAAGCATATTTCATGGCTGCACACACCACCTGCATGCATCTTTTACACCAAAAAAATAAAATCAGTCACTGCCTCCATTTTTTTTTTTTTTTTTTTTTTTTTAACAGTAACAGAACTTTAGCATCTTCTGCTTTCAGGCTCTTCAGCTCTTTCTCATGTTCAGCAATCACAGGGGTATCATGCATATCTGATGTTGCTAATATTTGCCTGAAATTCTTGATTTCAGTATCTTATTCATCTTAAATAACATTTTCAATTATGTATTCAACATATAAATTGAATAGAGTAACGGTTCCATATTTGATTCCAGTTGTTGCTTTTCATTTTGCATGCAGAATCCTCAGGAGGCAAATAATGTGACCCAGTTGTTATAGCCCACAAACTCAATATACATAAATACATATAAATATACATATAAATATAATTTTTTTCTGCAATTACCATGTTTTATCTATTATTCATGATTAGATCCTGGCAATTTGACAAGTGGAAACCTATCTATGCCCCTTTTAAAACTAGCTTGTATATCTGGCAGTTATCACTCCATATATTTCTGGAGTCTGGCTTGCAGAAATTTTGCTAGCATGTAAAATAAGTGAATGTATTTAATAATTTGAAGATTCCTTAGAATTTCCCTTTTTTGGGGCTGGAAATAAAATGAACTTTTCTAATCTAGTGGCAACTGTTATGTATTCCAATTTTGTTGGCAAATTCCAGTCAGTAATGTATTGGAATAATTTTGGAAGCTTTTAAATAATTGAATTACAACCTGTCACTTCCTGCTACATTCCCATTGGCAATGTTTCCTATATAATTTGCTTTGTTTTTTTTTTGTTTGTTTGTTTTTTGGTAGTGCTATTTTATTTCAAATTTGTTCATGGATCTCTTTTTATCATACATAATTTATTCATAGTTTGTCACAGTGTGTACTTTTATATCAGGGTCCTAAACCTATAGGATTCAATGTGTGTATATGGATTTTAAGTGGGTGACATTTTTAAACCACATAGCGTTGTCGCCTCACAGTAAGACATTGCCCTGTTCGATTCTCAGCTAGAGCGTCTTCTGTGTGGAGACATGCAAGAAAGGGCGTACCTTCATTGAAGGTTGTGCGTCAGGGCCAGCAACTCAGCACGTAAAAATCTATTGCCAATCATTAGTGGACCGGAGTTCCGCTGTGGTGACCCCTAACCGGGAAAAGCCGAAAGACACAACAATCAGTATTATTTGCAGCACTTCCTTTTAGGTTTCTGTATATTTAAAAGATTTCATGAAGTTAACTGTTTACTTGATAGTCGATAAAGAGTAATAACACACTTGTTGATCCAACAATGTTATTTTACCCATGGAAGGCTTGTAGCTGAGGTGCTACAATTTTGTTGAGCAAATCACAATAAAGTTGACCTGTTGCCTGCAGCAGCTGGCTTGTTGCTATTAATAATTTTGTTTCCTTTATTTTCTATATGTAAACAGATGAGGCCAGACAAATATTCCTTATGGCACAACTATATATTTAACTCCCTTTTGCTTCCTTGTCAATAACACAGTGGAGATATGCAAAACCCCCTGTAATAGTGTTCCCTTCCACTATGTATATAACCCACTTTACCTTCACTGGGGTAAAACATCAGAAACCCAGAACAATGATTCTCAACATTACAATATGTACTGAGTGGAGCTTTTGGTAATATTTGGTCTTCCATCTAATTCTGTTTGTGGTCCACTGTGCACACATTATATGTCTTGGAATCATTTATTTTGAAGATGTGTAGGGTTGTGTTTTTGTGTATGGAAATATAACCTAGATAGAAAGTACAAGACACTTAACAACTGTATGGTCCCTGCTTCCTAATTTCCCTGTAGATATACTTCTCTGCCCAGAAACTGCTGCTTTTTGTAGGGGAGAGACTCTCTATATTGGGAATGCTAACAATTCTCTTTCACTGGACTCTATCTGCCATGCTGTTCTCTTATTTTAGAGTCTGGCTCTTCTATATGATTACTACTACAATATGAACAGGCTTAACATTCTTTATAAGCACTGCACTGCAAATTAAAGGAAAATAAACTTTCATTTGAAAAAAAAAGGCTAAATAATTTTACACCAGAGCATTATTTTTATTTTCATTTCAGGTTAGTGACAATATCATAAGGACCTTGATGTATTTGTGGATGTGGTATGTGCAGGTACAAGAGCAGAAATGATTATGGTAGAATTATGCCTCTGTGGAGTACAGAAATAAACAATTCTTTTAACAATTGCTGACATATTTGATGAATTTACCATATTGCAGTTCTTGTCTAATTTAACATAATGTAAAGTTATTGACGTGCTAGTGAATTCAGACCATTATAGACCCTAAAGAGTGAACTGTTTGAATGCTCAGATGTTTCACAGTGTGTGAGTGTAAATGTGTGTGTGTATGTGCGTGCGTGTGTGTGTGTGTGTGTGTGTGTGTGTGTGTGTGTGTGTGTCTGTGTGTGTGTGTGTGTGTGTGTGTAGATGCATACATACATATACACAAAGGCCAGAAGGTAGACACTTGGGAGATAGAAATTTTTGAATGATTATAAGATAGGACCACACTTAGCAATTAAAATGTTGATTGCATTTTTCTACTTAATGTGATCTATTTGTGATGAGGCCAACACAAACCGGTTCTAACTTCATTATGAGCTTGACAAGAGATTCTGAGCTTTAACTGAGAACTGCAACTAAAATTGTTCCTAATTTGATGAAGCAGTTTTGCAAAGACAGGACTGGAATACAGCTCACTGTATAAGGCATGTCAGAGTATACATAAAATTAATTTAGTTTCATTAATCATTCTAGATGAAATGGATTTGAAGATGGATGCAACAAATCAGATGCATTATTTGGCACTGTTTACAGTGATGCTTTTAGCTGCCAGGAAATCTACTCAATGCATCTGCATAAAGCTGGAATGAGCACATACCTAGAAGATGTAACGCATCTTGCATCCTTTTTTTTTTATTTTAAAAACAGTGGTCACCACCAGAACTGTGTTTTTTTTTTGATAAGCACAGCATTGTTTTGATAGCAATAGAAACTCAGAGACTCAGATAAGCAAATGAGGATGTCAGAAGTCTCCTGTCAGGGTTTCTTACAACATACTACATTTTGTTGCTTTGAATGTGAAAGTTGTGGATGCTGGATTGTTTAATATTCTGAACAAAAGTAATGATTATAGTTATGTTAGTTTATCATAGGACAATGGAAATTTGAAAGAAAGCTAGGAAAGGAGAACTGGAGAACAGATGAGAAACACAATGAATAGTCCCTCACACATAAAATAAAACACTCAAGTAAACGGCACATGATTCAGCAAGAAAACCCCTGAACAAAGAAAAAGAAGTAAAACAGAAAGGTGACAGCAATTTAAATAAATATATCAAAGTGTCAAGGTGTCATTTACTTAAAAAAAACTACAGTACAGTACAATTTAGTAGAACAGCTGCAAATTTTAAAATTTAAAGTAATTCAATTGGTACTCTGCATACAGAATCCAGTGTCTTCACATGCAGACCAGTTATCTTCCTGTTAAGCATGTTCCGTTATTACCATCTACTGGAGTATAACATGCATGGTTATGACCAGGAGTTGATAATTATCTTCATCACAGAGATATGAGTTTAATTTCTTCAGCTAATACTTGTATGGTGTGCGAGAGATTGCCTTCCGAGACAGTCATTTATCTAGATTGGCAATAAAGCATAATCTCTCTGGACATGTCTACTCTGGGCACTAGGGCAGCTATGCTTCTTAAGTCATCCCGCACACCAGGCCTGATGATCTCAATGAACCATGACCTACAGAACTTGAAAGATATGCCCACACCTGCAAAAGCCCTTCTGTACAGTATCACCATAGTCTTCCTGGCTGCAAGATCCACCAGATGTTATATTGTCCCTTTATACTACTGATTTGGCTGGTTTTATACTGGTTTACATCTCCCTTCTGTACATTTCCTTCAGCTTAGTGAAATATTTACACCCACACACACACGCACATGCACACACACACACGCACACACGCGCACACACACACACACACACACACACACACACACACACACACACACACACACACACACACACACTCACAAATGACTGACACTATTCCACAATGTTCCTAAGTTTTTGCCACATCAGTCTAACTCACTGAAGTTTTTCCTTAAAATCCTGCACTTTACCTCTCTTCCAGTTTCCTACCAGCCTTGTAACCCTTACTTAAACTTTCCTCCTCCATTACAAAATGAAAAGAATAGGAGATACCAGACCACAGCAGATAAAATCATCAAACAATTTAATCCAAGTAAAAAGGTTTCCTCCTCCATTCCCTCTACTTCTAACCCTACATACCTGATTCTGTCTCATGCCTGTATCATGTTATCCAGGCAACCCTAACTGATTTCTTATTTGTTTACAATTCTAAACCTTCATCATCCTTACTTACAGGTATGCTTCTATAAACTTGCTTTGTCTGACTGTTTGTTTTCTATCTACTGTCTAAATCTATACTACTTGTTTCTACATAAAGGACTTCATGGAACATCTAAGTATTGATTTAATCCCATTTTTTCTTGAAAATAATTTAGCCAGGGAAGTGATTTAAGTGAAATAACACATTGGCCACTATTTCCAATCAGCCTGTTGTCAGGGCCTGGTATATACTACCAACTTCTGATTGTGACACACAATAAAGAACTATGAAGTGAAGCTAATACTGACCAGGGTTCCAGCTTCTTGAATCTCTTTCCTGAATTATTAAATAAGCCTTCTTTGACTATACATTAAAAGGCTGGCACTATTTTAATGGTAATTGTGTCAGTTGTTATATTTATTATCCTTCTATCTGTGACGCCCCTGCACTGACCCAGTAATCAAGGAGCCTCAATCCTCACCAATGGCAACAGTGGGGAATGTACACACTGAGAAGATTACAAGTACAAACACAATTTCCCTTAAGAGAGCACACAGAGATCACAGTCAGTCTAGGGCTGGTTTCTCCCTCTTTTTCCAGATCCCCCAAAAGACTCCCCACTGGCACAGCTATAGTGTTGAGATCTCAGCTGAGTGGCCAAACCAAGATCTCCAGTACTCTCTCTGTCCAACCAATGCTTTGTGTTCCTGCCCAAGTAGCTGATACACACACACCTTGAGATTTGATTTATATACAAACACACACATACACACACCTGTGAAAGGCTGACACAGGTTTACTAGCTATGCCCCCTTCTGCCCAGACTATAAGGTAGTTTTCACTGCAACCAGCCAACTCTCAGCAGCTACTTTAAGACCTTTAGCAAAGGGTGTCCAATCCTACTGTGTAATGTTACTATTAATCTAAATGGTAGTATGACCAAGACCAACGCTATTTAGGAGTGGCTTGTACAGTCTCACCAAACATCTATGCAAGGACTCTAGGAGCTTAAATATCTCTAAACAGACCAGCCACAATTAAAATGTTTAAATATATTTAATAATAAATAATAAAAGAGCAAGACAATACTCAGTAAGTAATCAGTTACATAAGAATTCAAAATCACAGGAAATATTTAAAACAACATTTCAGGACAGTCTCAGATAAATAAAGAAAACATCTAAGCTACACTTTACTATATTCCTGTCTGAATTTAAAAGAGTTACTATGCCCTAAAAACTTACTTACAGCAAGACAAGTGCAGACATGAGTGGATGTTTCCAGCTGATGTTGTCAGGTCAAAGACAAAATACAAAATGCACAGTCTCTCTCTGAGAGAATTCTTAAATTAATATCAAATATTACTCCTGGGTTAGCTTGGATGATATCACTTTTTGTCACCTGACGTCACTTCCCAAGCTAAATACCCTTTGTCAGTAGCTAACAGAATGTTAGCATTTCCCTGTGAAAAATACAGATTGCTCAGTCCTTTGCTGATCTTGGAAGTCATAAAACAATAAAACACTTCTACATCTTAAACCTAGTAATTACTTCTCTTTCAAGACAACACAAAAAAATTTTAGCTCTAGACATTGTGTCTGCTACTGCACTGAAACTGAGAAATAACACCTCTTTTATTACATGTTTATGAAACAATTTAATTTCAACTATTTTCTCTGAAATTTTTCAAGTTAACCTCCTGTGTTCCAGTTTCCATTAAACATATACATCTAAACAGTCAGAATAGTGCAGGTACATTCCTGTTCAATTCCAATAGGGCATGCTGTTGTTACATGTTAGCTCAGTATTTTACAAACACTTCTGTATAAATCATACCAACATTCACAAATGACATAGCATTATTTACAAAATTCCAGATAGCTGGGCTGGCAGTATTTCCCTTTGTCACACTTCTTCTCCCCTGAAAACTCAAGCTAGTTTTTCAAGTGACCCTAGAGAAACATTGCTTGAGAAGAGTGGGCCTATCTGGGAATAAATTAACCCATACCCTGTCTTGAGAGCCCCTCTGCATTGGCATTGCTAACCCCATTGTCATATCATATGCTTCCAAACCTAGGCTCCACCTTAGTAACTTGGCATTTTGCTGGCTGACTCAATGTAGCCATGTTAAGGGATTGTAGTCTGTAACTACAGTGAATTTCATTCCATACAGATAAGGCTAAAGTTTCTACAGTGCCCTCACTATGGCTAGACATTCCTTTTCTACAGCTGCATAGCATTCCTCCCTGGGTTGGAGCCTATGACTGAGATATGCCACTGGGTACTGGGTACTCTTCTCCCTTGAGGAGACCTTGCAGAGTACAGCTCCCACCCCATGGTTTGAAGCATCAACTTGCACAACATATTCTTTGCTGTAATCTGGACTGGCTAACACAGGGGGTCCTCCCAAAGATCCTTTAAACTTATGGAATGCCTGCTCACATGCTGGGGTCCATACTACCTTACTACCTTATTGCGTCTATATCACGTTATTGAAATCTTACTATATCGAATCACTAAAGGTCGACCTCTAGTGATCGATGTAGTAAAACATCGAATGACGTTTAAAAAAAAAAACAAAAATAAAAACTAACTAGCGTAGGCAGGGGGCAAGCACCCCTGCACCCCCATACCACCCTACTTAAATATTCCAACTCTGAGACCGCACTACATTGAGGTAAATAGAAATCTCCCCCTATGGAGATTTCCGTTTACCTGCATGATGTTCTGCGCTTTCGATGTTGTGGTGCCGACAATATCAGCTTCGATATTGTCAGCTTTCAACATCGTGAAGTAAACCCACCTTATCTGGCTTGTTTTTCCTTGTCAGGACTATGAGATGAACAGCTACAGTACTATAATTGGAGACAAACTTTCTGTAGTACTCTGCTGCCCCTAAGAATGCCCTCACCTGCTTTTTGATAATAGGAGCAGGCCATGCCTGAATAGCTTCCACTTTGGCAGGTTCTGGCCTGATATTACCACTCCCCCACTCTATGTCCCAGGTAGGAGACTTCTGCCATACCCATCTGACACTTACTGGGCTTAACAGTCAACCCTGCCCTCTGTAGTCTGCCCAGCACCTCCCTGGCACCAGCACCTCCCTGGCATGCTGAAGGTGCTCTTGCCAGGAATGGCTGTAGATGGCAATATCATCTAGGTAAACAAGGTCAAAATATCATGCTCCTACTAGCATACAATTTACCAGACTCTGGAAAGTGGCTGGGGCATGTTTCATCCCAAAGATCATCTTCGTGAACTCATATCAGCCAAAATGAGTTACAAAGGCTGACCTCTCTCTCTAGCACTGGAAGTCAAGGCACCTGCCAGTAACCCCTTGGTAAGATTAATAGTAGTAAGATACTTATCCCCACCCAGCTGCTCTAGGGCTTCATCTGTCCTAGGCATGGAGTAAGCATCTGACTCTATGTGACTATTTAATTTCCTGTAATCCACACAGAACCTGGTACTTCCATCCTTCTTTGGTACCAGCACCACTGGGGAGGCCCAGGGACTACTGAACTCCAGGATTACCCCTAGTTTCAACATTTCCTATATCTCCTCCCTCAGAGTCTGTTTGACTCTCTCAGGCACCCTATAAGGGGCCTTCATAATAGGCCTTTGGGATCCCGTATCCACACTGTGATAAACTAGGTTGGTACACCCTGGATACCCAGTGAATATGTCCCCAAACTCCTGTAACACTGTCCAGATTTCCTGAACCTGGGTAGTGGATAGTTGCTGAGATATTGCTATCCCCTTCCACTGTTTTGTTAGTCCAAGCCTTACTGGGGAGATCAGTCACGAGATCCCCCTCAGACTCCTCCTGTCTTCCACTGCAAATACTCACCACAAGGGCTTCCCTATCATGGTAAGGTCTCATCATGTTAACATGGTACAATTTATGCCCCTGCCTCCTGTCTAGCAGTTCTACCATATAGTTAACATATCTGACCTGCCTTACCACCTTGAAGGGTCCCTCTTAAGCTGCTTGCAGCTTGCTGTGTCTGACAGGAATGAGCGCTATTACCTGCTGCCCTACAGCATACTCTCTGGCTCAAGCATTCCTGTCATACCAGACCTTTTTCTGCTTTTGGGTTTCTGCCAGGTTCTCCTGGGGCAAGACCATGAGTTCCCTGAGCCTTGTCTTTAGGATTCCTGGGGAACCTCTCTGTAAGCAAACAACAGATGGGGCAAATATTTGTCTCACTCCCTCTTAAAGTGGTCTGCAAATGCCTGTAGCATCATCTTGAGTGTATTGTTTAACCTCTCAACAAGACCATTAGTCTTAGGATGGTAGAAGGTGATCTTTAGGTGCTTTACCCCACAGTACTTCCAAAGACAAGCCAGCAGGTCTGTCATGAAATTGGCACCTATGTCAGTTAGTATTTCTTTTGGGAAACCTACCCTGCTGAAAATCTCTAACAAATCATTTTCCACCTTTCTGCCTCAATGGAGGACAATGCCACTGCCTCAGGGTATCTGGTAGCATAATCTACTACCACTAGGATATACTTCTTCCCTGTGGAACCTGGGTATTCAAAGGCCCCGCAATATCCATAACTACCCTCTGAAATGGCTCCTCAATCACAGGCAAAGGCATCAAAGGATCTTTTACCTTGTCTCCTGCCTTGCCTATCTTTTGGCACTGCTCACAGGTCCCATAGTACCCTTTTACATCTCTACACATCCCAGGCCATTAAAAGTTCTGCATAATATGTCTCTTGGTATGCTTTATGCCCATATGATCTGCAAAAGTAATATCATGGGCTATGGCTTAGAGTGCCAGATGGTAAGCTCTTGGCACTACCAACTGATGTATTCTCTCACACTCTAGTATCTTGGACATAATTTAATAATAATACCAGTGCAGTATTTAAAACTGAGGTCTAACTATTAGATGACAGCAAGAATTACTAGAAATATGATGATGCTGTGTCATGAATTCAGAAAAATGATTTAATATGTCAACAGAAAAACAGCCTTCACCACTCAATTTTCAAATGTTAAATTATATGTTATTACACAAGAACAGTTATAAATGGAACTTTGGTGTCTAGTCATCTGCTTATGCAAGACTGACTCACAGTTCCGATCAGATCTGACAAAGAGATATTGTACATGAAAGGAATTCCTTTGTGGCATACAACATTTGTTGCACTTTGAATAATTAATAGCACAGAATATGTTATTGTATTGCTGTGTTATGAAATAAGACCTATACAAGTGACTTACTTTCCTAAAAAAACAGCTACTGGAAGCTTTTATATTTTAGTGCTTTAAAAATTCCCAGTGTGCTGTTATTTTGATTAATTCTTAACAATATCAAAAGGACATCAGAGCTGAGTGTACTACCTGGTTTTATTAGGAAACAGTATTTGACTGTTGTAACTGTCTGCTAGTCATAGCAGACATAGCATATTGTAGCTTGGTAGCAAAATGATGACTGAAGACAGCAGTTTTATCACAGGGTTTGGGACTGTGTTGGCTGCTCCTTTTCTTTTTAGAGCAGAGGGAAGCATAGAGGATAAGTTGGCATATGAGACAATCTCAGAGATGCCAGCGCAGGTGGGTTTCTGTACTTCTGTCTATTGCCATGAATAGAGCTCTCTGTATATGTACACTGTAATGTCTTCTAGGGTGACTGCTATGTCAGGGTGGATGGTGATATAATACTTTGACACTTCTCGTTATAGTCCACAGATGTGGGTAGAGCTTAAGGGAATCGAACCGTGGAGTAAATGGTAAAATTCCATAGCAACTAAGACCCTTAGCTGCAAAAGACTATCAGTCTTTCATGTCATGTGAAAACAAACACACTCAAAGTCTTACTTATAATACTCAATACTAATTAATAGGACTTATTCTAATGGCACCAAATATCATGTATCTCAAAGGAGCAAGCTCCTCTCAAACTCCTTAAAAGATCTCTTCTAAATACTTGTATTATAGTGCCAGTAAAATAGTATTTGCTTTCTTTGTGGTAGTTTGTCCAAACTTCTTCATATAGCCCACTCACCTTTGATGCAGAAGGCAGTGAGTTCCAACACCAGGCAGATGGATTGCTAACACTGTAGTACAGCATAAGGGGGGAGCTGTACTACTGAGTGTCCTTTGTATGAGACATTAAACTGAGGTTACATCTGCTTGAGTTGGTGATAGCTCAGGTGGATGCAAAAGACCCAGTGGTACTTATCAAAAAGAGGGTAAGTTACCTAATGCCCTGTCCAAATTTCTTCTTGTAGTATAAATACCATCTCAGGTTTCTCATGAAAATAGGCCAATAGGCTATCGGGACTAACCCAGTTAACACTAGAAAAATAAATAAAATATAGACATTATTTAAAAAGATACAAAAAAGGCTGAAGTGAAGTCATATGTAGAAGGAATTCTGAAATTAAGTCTGTATATCATGATAAGAGTATGGCCTACCTGGACTTTTGGTCCAGCAGTGGCAGAAAGAGGGATGTCTGGTCAGATAATGTAATAAATATAGTACATTTCTTAATAACCACAATGTTGGATGTCAAGCAAATCCTCATGACATCAGAGTTATGTGAAACCAAGTGTGAATGCATACATTCATCTTTACAGTATAGAACAACTTGGCTATGATTGAAGAAATCCCAACATAATTCTCAGCATTGTGCGGAGCTTTACATCCTTCTTGAAATACCAGTTACAGAAAGAGGAAAAGGGGAAAGAGAGAGTGAGTGAGAGTGAGAGAGAGAGAGAGAGAGAGAGAGAAAGTCCGAAAATTTAGGAAATCCAAATGCTTCACAGTTTTGAAAGCAGCATCATACTTAATACTGTTAGATATGTACCTCAGGATTCTACCTAGAAGCCTTGCCTCCTAACACCTCTAATGCAAATCTACTTCACTGACTGGAAATACTTTATTCCTTGCCCTTTACCATGTAGCCTACTTCAGTATGATAATAATTTGCCTGTGACGTTTCTGCATGCATATAAATTTGCATGACATTTTGCTTGCAGTTCTGTTTCTGTGATATTTTTGCCTTTTTTAACCCGGGGTCTCACTCTCCAGATCTATACTTTAACTGTTTAATATGTTTGCTACTTCTTGTTTTGCTTCTGTAACTGGGGAGCTTTCTCCCCGGGCCTCCACTGAAAATGTTTTTTTTTGCCCAGTGGACTTTCCAGGTCAACAAATGCCAATAAATAAATATGTCTTAGATGTGCCTTTGAGGAAAATGGAGTTTTGGGTGCTTCTGTCGACTACAAGACAGAGAGAGAAAAAAAGAAAATGAAAGAGAAAAAAAAAAACATGGGAGTAACTGGTGCTTTTCAATTTCGAAAGCTGACACACCTTTAGAGTTGGCTCACTGACAGCTAAAAGAACCGAAATATAGTTTGTGGCATCGAGTATTTTGTCCACTCAGAGTGGTATTCAGGACCAGACGTGGGACGGAGCCCTATTTAAGTGCTGTTCACAGGATGGTTGCTGCCATTTTGTGACAGCTTAGTGCTTTTCCTTGACTTAGTTCCCTCTGACAGATGCTGGCTCATGACCGTTAGTGAGGTAGACTCAATTTCATAAAGAAAGATTAATATTTTAGCTACTATCTTGTTGTTGGACATGTTTAACTGATCGATATATTTTCCACGTATTGCTGGCTGCATTTTTTGCTTTCTGTCAAGTCCTTGCCTTTTTGGTTTGGCTGTGATTCATTTTGGAGTTGACAGTTTCCGCTTGTCTGTCAGTCTGTAATATTTTTTATACAATAGTATGTTATATTGGCTTTCCATTAAGTTTTATGTTATTGTTTATTGGCTCTATTTGCATGTCCATTTTCTTGATTTCATTTGTTTGTATGTCAAATATTCTGTGATGTTTTATCAACTGAAAGTTTTCTGTTTCAGTTGATGGCTGTTTCAATTCCAGTTTTAGCAATAACAGTTAAAAGGTACTGTTCACTGCCTTCTGCTAGCTATTTGGTACTCCCTAGTTTCTTTTTTAATGTAGCTGGGAATTTGTTTACATCAGAGTTCATTCCTATGACAGGAATGAGCTCCTGTTAGTGAGCCTCCAATTTTAATCCATCTAATTTTGCAGTTGCTTTGGTTCACAATTTGTTGTTTCAGTCAAGGTTGTGTTTGAGCTGTTTATGGAAGAATGTTTGGACAAACTAAAATACGTGGAATAAGGCAATGATTTAAATAATGCTCTTAAAAACTGGTGAGCCTGTGCAGATTTGTTTGTGATTTGAAGTTTGATACAGTAATTTACAGCCCTCAATCTTGTTCCTTCAAATAAAGGACACATTGAGACAATCAGTGACACTGTTTAGGTGTGACTTAACGTGAGAAGTTGACAGAATAAGAGAATGTAAACTAATATTCATTTTTGAAGTGAAAGTATATAGTGTTAATTGCTGTCCCTACTTATTAAACATAATTTATCTCCCAAAATGTTATTAGTTTTAGGATGGACTGGGAGGGACAGATCCAATTGTGAGTAGATGAAGGACATTGTGAACAATCATGGACAACTGACAGATATGTGTACCATCATTTAGTGATTACACCCTTAATGAGTTGTCAGATAACATTTATATTATAGGTGCAAGCTACATTAAGGAGAAATATTATGCCTATTAAATTATAGAATGTGAGAAACATCACTAGTTGAAAGGTGTTGGTAAATTTCCTTCAATATTTTAAAAGAATTATATTGACACACACACACACACACACACACACACACACACACACACACACACACGCACACACACACACACACACACACACACACACACACACACACACACACACACACACACACACACACCACACACACACACACACATACGTGTGTGTGTGTTTCTGTATATAGATATATATATATATATATATATATATATATATATATATATATATATATATGTACACACACAATAAGTAAAGGAATATTATCTCTGCATAGCTAGAATGTGAGGGTATTACAACTCCCATCAATTGATTATTGCGTATTATACAGATCTTAGATGAATACTATCACTTAACAAGCTATACTATTTAGAATTATATAATTAGATACATTAGCCACATTAAAAAAAAAAAAAAAAAAAAAAAAAAAAAACAAGATGGCACCAAGAATGGCAGCCTCAGTTCAGTGCTTTCTAGTATTATGTTTGCTTTTGTTTATTCATCCTGTTATTTGGTGTTCAATTGTAATTAAGTATACTTGTGAAGAATTGTTAAATATTCGGCAATTAATTTCATGCAATTTGACAATGGATTTTTTACAATTAAGAAATTTTCTGGAGATCCTAGCTGGAAGAGGAAAGCAGAGCTAGACACAGGCATCACAAATGGGGGAAGCGAGCTGGTGGACTGGTTAGGCTGAGACAGAGAGGCTTACGAATGGTACTCCCAAGTTTACATCTGGCAAACCTCCACTACCTATGCAATAAGATTGATGAACTGTTACTTCTCAATGAAACTCACATGGATTTTTCACTTTCATCTGTACTGTGTTTCACAGAAACCTAGCTAAATGAATCCATTCTCAACTCTGCATTACATCTGCCTGACTTTCAACTTTACAGAGTGTACAGAGTATTGGGAGACATCAGGGAAGAGTAAAGGAGGTGGAATCTGCGTTTATATCAATGAAGGTTGGTGTAATCCTGTCACACTGTTAAGTAAAATGTGCTGCCCTGACTTAGAAATATTTTGTGTTAATTGTAGACCTTTTTATTCACCTCAGGAGTTCTCTTCATTTATTCTGGTTAGTGTTTACATTCCATCTCAAGCCTGTGTGAGGGTGGCACTTACAAGAACTGTCTGATCAGATAATGTGCTTGGAGCAGAATTATCCAAACTCCCTTCTGATTATTTTGAGGGATTTTAATACAGCAAATCTCAGCCATGACCGTCCTAAATTTATACAGCATATAAAGTGAACTACCAGAGACAGAAACACACTGTAACATGGTTATACAGTGTTAAAACATACTTATCGTGCTGTCCCCCATGCAGCTTTGGGATTTTCTGACCATTGTCTTATTCATTTGCTTACTGCGGTGGTGGTGCTGCTGCAGTAGCGTTGTCACCTTACAGTTAGACGGGTCGCGTTCAATTCTCAGAGCATCTTCTGTGAGTTGACATGTGTGAATGGGCGTTCCTACGCTGAAGGTTGTGCGTTAGGCCGGGCAAGCCAGCACGTAAAAATCTACTGCCAATCATTAGCAGACCGGAGTTCCGCTGTGGCAACCCCTAACCTGGAAAAGCCGAAAGACAGTCTTATTCATTTGCTTCCTATCTATAAAAGCAAGTTAACATCTGTTAAACCTGTGATCAATACAACAAGAAGGTGGACTATTGAGGCAAAGATGAAGCTACAAGCCTGCTTTGACTGTACAGATTGAAATGTCTTTGAAGATTCTGCTGCTAACTTGCATGAACTGGCAGACACAGTAACATCTTATGTCAGCTTCTGTGAAGATAAGTGTGTCTCCACTAAGACCTGGTTAAAATTTAACAACAGCAAACCCTGGTTTACTTCTAAATTTAAGCAGCTTCATCAAGCCAAGGAAGATACCTATAGGAGTGGGGATAGAACACTTTTTAGACAGGCAAAGAACACACTGAGAAAAGAAATCAAAGTGGCTAAAATGAACTATTCTGAAAAGCTGAAAAAACAGGTTTTAGCCAATGATCCTGCATTAGTGTGGAAATGTCTACAAAACATTACAAACTACAAGAAACCATCCCCCTGCATTGGAGCTAATTACCAGCTGGCTGATGACTTGAATGCTTTTTACTGCAGGTTTGATAAGCCTGAGGCTACAAATGACACTGTTGCCAGCTCTGTCAGTGTTCAGACTTATGTGACTCCCTCTTCCACACATTCTCACATTCGGCCTGCATTAATTATCTCTGAGGAGGATGTGTATCATTTTTAAAAGACAGCAAATTAAGAAAGCAGCTGGCCCATATGGAGTTTCACCCTCCTGTTTAAAACATGTGCTGATCAACTGTCTCATGTTTTTACTCCAATTTTAATAAATCATTAAAGCTGTGTGAAGTTCCCTTATGTTTCAAACAAGCCACAATCATTCCAGTGTCTAAAAATACACCGTAATAGGACTAAATGACTACAGGCCTGTTCCTTTGACATCAGTGGCCAGGAAGACTTTTGAGAGGCTGGTGTTAGCTCACTTGAAGGATATTACAGCTCACTCACTGGACCTCCTTCAATTTGCTTATCAAGAGAACCAGTCAGTGGATGATGCAATTAATATGGGCCTGCATTATATCTTTCAACATCTTGACAACCCGGGGACATATGCAAGAATTCTGTTTGTGGACTTCAGCTCTGCATTTAATACAATAACTCTTCATTTGAAACTCTGCCAGCTTTCCGTTCCTGCTTCCACCTGTCAATGGATCATCAGTTTTCTAACCAATAGGAAACAGCAGGTGAAACTGGGGAAATTTTCATCAAGCTATCACATGATCAATACAGGTGCCCCCCCCCCCCCCACACACACAAACACACACACACCACCAGGGATGTCTGCTCTCTCCACTGCTATTTTCCTTCTACACTAAGGGCTGCACCTCTGAGGACCCCTCTGACAAACGTATTAAATACACAGACAATACAACTTTCATTGGGTTCATCAGGAATGGTGATGAGTCTGCATATAGATGGGAAGTTGAGCAGCTGGCCCTTTGGTGTAGTCAGAATAATCTGGAACTCATCACTCTTAAAACTGTGGAGATAATAGTGGACTTTAGGAATGATACTACAATATTATCCCCTCTCTTTATATTTAATACGGCTGTGTCAGTTATGGAATCCTTCAAGTTTTGGAGATCTATAATCCCCTGGGACTTGAAGTGGGAGACCAATGTAGGATCCATCATAAAAAAGGCACAACAGTGAATGTACTTCCTGTGACAGCTGAGGAAGTTCAACCTCCCACAGGAACTGTTGATTCAGTTCTATATAGCAGTCACTGAGTTTGTTCTCAGCTCATCCATATTAGTGTGGTTTGGATTTCTGTCTAATCATGACAAAAATAGGTTACATCGAATAGTCAGGTCTGCCAAAAATATTATTGGTGCTAGTTTGCCCTCCTTAAAGGACCCATACTATTCCAGAGTCATGAAAAGGGCAGGGAATATCATTACCACCCCTTCACATCCAGGTCACCATCTTTTTGAACTATTACCATCAGCCAGGTGTTATAGATTAATATGCACCATAGCAAGCAGATATACGAACAGTTTTTTTCCACAAGCCATCAAAGTCATAAACGGTTAACACAGCTTATTAGGTCAGGGTATTCTTTTTCCCATGCCTCCAAGGATTCTGCAGTGTTGTTTACAAATTGTTAATACTTGTTTCTTTCAGAGTTTATTTCAGTATTTCTTGCAATGAGTTGCATTTTGTACCTTGTTCACTTCTTCGAAATTACACAGTAGACCCTTTGTTATGCAAAAGTGCACTTAATCGAAAGTGCACTTTTGCAAAACCTTCAGTGAACGGGCTACGTACTGCCATTTAGTGCAGTAGTCACAGACATTAGGGTTAGGGCACGGGTCATGGTAAGGGGATAGCTAGTAGGGATATCCCCTTACCATGACCCATGCCCTAACCCTAAGGTCCGTGACCACCACATGACAGTGGAGGACATAGCCTGTCCTCCACGGTGGTACAGTAGTCATGGACCTTAGGGTTAGGGCATGGGTCATGGTAAGGGGATAGCTAGTAGGGCTATCCCCTTACCATGACCCGTGCCCTAACCCTACGGCCCGTGACTACTACACCACAGCGGAGGACATAGAACATTTTCCTACTGTCCTCCACTGTGCTGCGATACATTTGCAGAAGCAGTGTTAGCGAAAGTGCACTTTCGCGTAACTGAGTGGTCTACTGCTCTTTTTCAAATAGGTGGTATTTGATTAAAAGCAGTAGACCCATATATTTATATGTATATTTACTTTTTTGTCTCATTCTTATTAATTGCATGTATGTCATTTGTCTTGTTCTTAATAGTTGTATGTAAGTCATTATGTAATTCATACTTGGAGAGTCACTGAAACTGGAGTCAAATTCCTTGTATGCGTGCATACTTGCAAATAAATGTGAGTCTGATTCTGATTTAGTGCGGGTGATGGCTTGGCTAAAAGGCATGCTGTTGATTTATAATTTGCATGCTCCTTGGTTTAGTTCCCACCTGGTTAAGTGCTTTACTTACACTGTATACTCTCCATTCAGTTAGGCTCATTTAATTATATTTATAGTGAATACTATACTGGATAAAGTGTGATATTTTAATAAACTATTATTTATTTATTATTTATTTATTTATCTGTTTTTGTTGACTGGGAAAGTCCAATAGCAGAGCCCATTTTGATCAGATCCTAGAGGAGAAAAGCTCCATCATAATATATTTATATTAACAAGTGAATTTCAGACAGTTCTCAGGAAAAAAAACTACAGTTACATTTCTCTGAAAAAAAGAAACATAATTACAAGGCAGGTATACAGTAAGATATTTACATCTACATGTATAAAACCATACAGTCCTCTCTCTATACTGTTCAGAAATAAACTGTGATTGATGCATGACAAAGTGTTGTAATCAAACAGATGGTTGTGACTTCATTAGTGAGTTTGTATGTGCTGTGATGGAGGCAGGAGTGAGGATAAGTGGATCTCTAATCCTATAACAACTTGACAGCTGCCATGCAGGAAAAAATAAGTGGGCATTACAAATATTTTACAGCTTTTAAACATGTTTTTCACTTCTTGTCTTGTTTTTTTATATGTTTATGCTTTAGTGTTAGAAAATAACTTAACACATAGAAATGTTATTAACAATGCATTGTTATAGCAATAACCCACGCCTGGGTGTGGGTAATGCTGGATTTACCTACGGTTGGCGTGGTTTGGTCGAGAAGCCCGGACCAAACAAAGACAACCGTGGGTAAATCCAGCATTACCCACACCCAGAAGTGTTATTATTATATTAATGACATTATTTAAGAAAAGAAATAATTGCTTTTCTTAAATAATGGCATTGTATAATGCCTCTTTGCTGCCCTTCCGCAGCTGTCTGGTGTTCCGCGGCAGTTCTGATGTACTGCGCATGCCTACGCAGTACATCAGAGCTGTGGGCAAAAGCAACGGAGAACGCAAGATCTCCGTTGCTTTTTTACTGTCTCGGTATGTTAAATGGGTTTAACATAGCGAGACAGCTTTAAAATAAGCAACGGAGATCTCCGTTGCTTATTTTAAAGTGTCTCGCTATGTTAAACTCATTTAACATAGCGAGACAGGTTAAAAAGCAACGGAGATCAAGATCTCCGTTGCTTTACACTGTGTCGCTATGTTAAAGGAGTTTAACATAGTGAGACAGCTTTAAAAAAGCAACGGAGATCTGCGTTGCTTTTTTTAAACCTGTGTCGCTATGTTAAACTCTTTTAACATAGCGAGACAGTGTTTTATACTAACGGAAAAAGTCCGGGCGACCGGACTTTTTTCCGTTAGTATATTGAGGGATTTACAACGGGCACGCTGGTTGGGCTGGCCAATCAGCGTGCACGTTTTAGAGGAGGCATTGTATAATATCAACATTTTTATGTCATAATGATGCTTAACAAGGTTGTCTTTTCCTGAAGTAATTTGGTATTTATGGTTCTCAATTCACTACAATATTAATTATAACTAGTCAATATTCATTCAGTAGTAAATCATATTGTTTCTCTGTACTTCTGAAAGGCCAAGAGCATGGTGGAAATGTGTTTCTGAGGGGCAGAGAACTGTACTCTGTTAACCTGCCAAATTAAATAAAGAAAAGAAGAGATGCGGTATTAGTCTGTGTACCAGAAAATACTGAAGTGTTTTTAGTAGTTTCAAAACAAATCTGTGATAGCAAAATACCATAAACAGCTAGATAGATAGGTACATAAGTAGATCAGATGCATATAGACTAAATGTTTTTAAAGCAGTTGTCCACTGCTATTTTGTTTTTAAATTTCTTTCAAATAACATATTTGAACCAACAATGTTAAATGTAAAAGTTGCATGAAGTCAGTGATAAGGTGAGAGAGACACAAAACCTAGTACAAAACTGAAAACACATAACA
This sequence comes from Protopterus annectens, assembly GCF_019279795.1. NCBI lineage: Eukaryota > Metazoa > Chordata > Ceratodontiformes > Protopteridae > Protopterus > Protopterus annectens. The sequence continues at coordinate 1,404,074,119 of NC_056744.1, forward strand.
AATATCAGAGGACTTCAAATTAAGAAAAGAAAGCTACATTTCTGCATATGGACGGGACTTCACTTTGCAAACTCACTGTGACATTAACTCATAACCAAAGCTGCTGCTGCTTTGATGAAAAGGAACACACTGTTTTTAATAAAACTTAAATATTAAATTTTTACCCCTCAGACCATCACTAACTGTGAAATGGCAAAACAACTGTTTATAAACACTGTGGTTGACTGTGTCTCATGACTTATGTTTCACATGAAAGTGTGTATCTCTCTGACCTGCCTTACCCACTCAGACAATCTTTGCTGTGACATAATATCAGAATGACAATAACTGTGTTGTATGTTCTGTTACAATGACACAATAAATAAGAGCTTGCATTACTTTTCCCAAGATTATCTTCCATAGGTTTAGAATACTAAAATGATACACAAATAAATATTGTATATATTCTTACTGTAGCCGTCTGATTCATATTACTTGAAGGCAATAAATGTTATTAAGATAACACAGCATTTCCTCATAAGAATGACATGTTAGGTGACCCCAATTTCAGAAACATGTTTTAACAAGTTGGAAACAACATTACTATTTCAGATGTCTTTTGCAGGGAATATAATATCAGCTTTTTTTTAAACAGTCTGATCAGTGTGAATATCTGCTTGAGAAATACTATGCACTACTGAGAATAATTTTGTTTGATTCAGTTTGTGTTTTATAAGAAAAAAGATAAAACAGTACTTGTCCATCTATGATGTACTTGGGGGCAAAGCATGCAGAAATCAGGATTTTGAGGATCCTGATTCTGATTTTCAGCAGATGATAATTGTAAGGACCATTGTTCTGCTTCTCAGTAACAAGTTCATAATGATACAGAATATATAAATAAATGCGTATACTTTTTGAAATCATCAATTGATTCTGAATACTGTCCATCATCTTGCATGCAGTTCTTCAACATCTGTCAAACCATTACAAAGGAAAAAAAAACAGCAGGGTGCCTTCAATATTGCACATTGTTTATTTGATTTCCAGAACACTTAAATTGAATGAAATATACTTTGTTCATGATTTTCACAGTAAGTGGAAAATGAGTTTACAGCACTGCAAGCTTGTAGTTATATTATGAAAATGAAATAGGCAATAGCAAGCGTGGTTTCAGGAAAATATCAGGAAAATATCATAGATTTTTGATTGGAGCATTAGCCTGCAGTTACAATATATGTGCCATATGTCTCAGTGATAAATCAAATACAAAAATTAATTATTTTTGATAAACTTTAAATTAATATGATTCCAACATGCAGTCTGGAAGGGAAGCCATCACTGTCTCATTTGACTTGCAGTAACTTGAAAAATTTAGGTCCGGGGTACTTCTACAAGGCTAGAACTATAAAACAGAAATATTTTATTTATATATATATATATATATATATATATATATATATATATATATATATATATATATATATATATATATATATATATAAGTATTTTATTTATAGTCAATATTGCCATCTGGCTTGCATTTTCCGAAAAATAACTTTTGGCAGTTGAAAAATAATAAAAAGCAGGCTATCTGAAAGGATATATATATATATATATATATATATATATATATATATATATATATATATATATATATATATATGTATATATACATTTAACATTTGTTGACCAGGTTAGTCTGACTGAGCTGTTGCCCTTTTTCAGCGGAGGCCCGGGGAGAAAATTTCCATGGATAGCACATAGATTTATACAAATTGCAAGAAAGTAAATACTTAGTTTACCATATAAATAAATAAAAAAAGATCAAGAACAACACACAGAGAATATATAAGCATAACTTATAGCACAGTCACTAAAGGAGTACATCCACAGTATAAACTTGTGCCATAAGCAAGCATTAGAGTCATAATTTATTAGTTGAAATTAGGTAGTTTCTAAATAAAATTTGAATCGCAAGTTTGTGCTGAAAATTCTAAGCTATTTACAAGCAGAATCTCACAGTTTGACTGTTACATAAGGAGATAAGGTAGGGAGGGAGGGGTGGTAGGGATTTTATGTATACATATATATATATATATATATATATATATATATATATATATATAAAATATTTTCCCCAGAGGGCAGTGAAAAGAAGATAAACTTAAAAAGTAATAGTCAAAAAGAGTCTTTCTTTCTATTGAATATCTGCTCCTATAGTGGCCAGTTTATAGAAAATACAATTTTAAAATGTAAACCTATGTAAATATTTAAGATGGGCCAGATTTGTCCAGCTACATGCATTTTCTGAACCTCATTATTAGCGATATATGTTTTAAAACAATTTCAGCATTATTTGATATGACTCAATGCAGCCTCACAGTCCATTTAGTTGAGGTGTGCATTTAATCATATATACAATTTTAAGGTGTAAATTTTTTTTATACATTTCAAAGTAGCAATAAATCAAATGAGACAATAGTATCAGATTAACTGAAACTTTTGTCCACAGAATCTGTGCTGTGACATGAAGTATAAACCGCAGCAGAAATGCAACATTAGCAGCCACTGATTTGTCTAAAATGAAATTAACCACTGTCTGCTCCTGTGTCTTTCCAGTGCCCTTTTTTTTGCAATTACCTTTAATTGCTGTCTTAGAAAATTTCTTATTGAATATCTGTCAATTTGATCAAGATAATGAATGAATGTTTCTCAGTGTCCATAAGACCTTCTTGTCCTTAGGAAATAGCAAGGTGACTTATTGTATACTAATGAAGGATGTTGATGAAATAGTGGAAGTGTTGTTTAAAAATAGATAAATTTAAACTTACAATTGTTTAATTATATATCTTTTAAATCAAGCCCAAAGGAGACATTCCACGTTGTTCTTTAAGGATAATGTGCCCAGCATGGTCAATTTTACATTTTCTGCATATATAAAATGTTATATAAACAGTATGACTGCTGAAGTAAAGAACTCTTAATCTGTGAGGTATGAAAGAATAAGGATTATGTGTCAGTACATAATATGCATGCACTAGAAAAGTAAAGGGTAGAATTATTTTGTTAACATGAACAATATTTAATAGAAAATGTCAATATTTGTTTAACAGAAGATGTTAACTGTGCTACAGAAAAAATGAAGAAGAAAAATGATGCAGGGGACACACGAGAATTAAAGTAAGCACTGGAACATTTATGAATTCATGAAATCACAAATGTAATGCATATATAGAGAAGGTGATATTTTAACTAAGAAACTTTATATGTTGATATGAATAACTAGGAAAATATAGTGCATATGGTTGGATACAATTTTTTTTTTCCATAGATATAAAAAAAACTGATGAAATCTGGGGGTACGGATGGTGAACAAATAAGAGGCAGAGTTAATTTTGAAACTGGACATGGAAATAGCAAGAGTTTAAGATATTAGAAAGCATTGAAGGAAGTGTCAATTCACAGAAATAGAAAAGTGTGGCTCAATTCATAGACTCAATGGTTGTGAGCTTTACAGAGAAATTCAGATTAGAATATATAATTCAAAGAATGAAAAGTAAGAAAACATGAAAGAGAATATGATCCTGTTGAGGAGAATCTTCACTGACTGACTGAAGATAATATACAACTTTGGAACATAGAAAGTGAGATACACAGAAGAAATTATATCAAGATGTAAGAAGGGCTAAAAAAGCAGAGATAAGTGCAGGAAAGGATAGGCGTAGTGTTCTTACATTATGGTATGTGTCAGCAAAGATGATATACATATGGGCAGTAAGAAATACATTTAAAGTAATACAATATTTTAACATAATGACCGCTATATAAAGCAAAGATATAATAAAGGAATCACATTGTAAAAAAAAGTTTCTAAGGAAGGAAAGAAAAATGAGTGCAATTACTAAGGAAGACTATTTGAGATTATGAAGAAGGGATGTTCATTAGAGGACAGTATACTGTGTGAGACTTACGTTGAAAAACTAAAGGTCTGTGGCTGACAAAGTTTGCTGATTACTGCAAACTGGGAGCCGTCATAAAATGCATTATCATCCCTTTCAGTAAGAGCGGTGCTCCTGCTAGCTACCACATCAATAACAACACTTTAAGTATGCACTCAGTGGTGAGAGACCTGGGCACACAGGATGGCAGCAACCTTACCTTTGACCACCATGTCTCCACAGTGGTAAGAAGGGCATTCTATAGTGCTCATCTCATAAGTAAGGGCATTGCCTGAAGAAAAAAAGAACTTATAACCTCCCTGTACAATACTCTCATCAGACCATTGACTGAGTACAACTCCCCTTTTGTTATATACCTTTCCAGGCACTTGCAGCAGCTGGACAGATCACAAAGGTTCCTCATAAGGAAAACTCAAGGTCTTCAGCATTTGTCCTACGTGAATTGTCTGAAATTACTGTCACTTTCCTCTGTTTCATACAGACTACACCGAGGTGATCTTTGCCTTGCATACAAGGCAATCTCTGACCGTGCTTTATTGGAAATGCTGCATATCCATAAGTACATGGGTTATTCAGTCTAAAGACCTTAACTTGGTATGTGACATTAATAGAACTTGCTGGAGGAACATATTTGTCTATCAGAGGTTACAACACCTTTGGAATAGACTCCCATTTCATGTCAAACAGAGCACCTCATTGGCTCTCTGCAAACACAATCTGGTCAATTGGATAGGTAACCGTAAATTCACCCCAGAGATTGGACAGGGGCAAGAGGTGCTGATTGTGGAAATAATGGTAGAACTTGGCAAGGCTTGTAAGGGCCCTAGACCCATTAGCCTAGTAACTACCTATGCTCCTATGATCCTATGAAATAGGGGAAACTGCAAAATAATTAGTTTACATGTTTTTTTAGTAAAAAATATAAGGACGAGATTTTGGATGAGAAAGTTTATGGAAGTATGGTGAAGTTTTCCTAGAAGAAAGTGAGATTAATAAGACCAGACGCACTACTAAGTACAGCTTATAAAACTATATGTAACATTTTCCAGATGTGGTTGGACAAGAGCATAGGATTATGAGAAAAGTTATTGAGACTGAGGTATATGAGACAGTAAAGGTCAAACATATAAACTGGAAAGAAGATAAGGGACAATTAATATGCTGAAATGTAGGAAAGCCATGTGATAATGCTATAAATCAGCAGTTATTCAAAATTTCTCTGTGATAGTAAATTAGGTAAGATTAATGGAAACTTTCTAAGAAATGTATATAGAAGGGTTTCAGTTAAGTGAATTGTAAGTTGAAAATGGAACATAAGATGTATGCACAATGGAGTAGAGCACAGTGACAATTCAGATATCTACTCATTGTTTAATGTGGTAAAAAGTACGATCTTTGTAAGTCTAAACAGCATAGTCAGGTGGTGGGAACTTTAAGAGGATAATGTCCCTCATTATGTTACTGTTATGCTAAAAATATAGCAAATATAGTGAAACAAGAAGGGCACATAAGTTATGTTGTTAAACTGCTTCGTGGTTGTTAAGCTGAAGTGAAAGCAACAATTAACAATGAAAAAAGAAAACCAGTGGGTAGTGGAAAACAAGTAGGTAGAAGTTAATGTACATGAATCCATGTTAACATATCATGCATAAAAAGTAGGCAAAGCAAGGTATCACTAAGCAAAGGAAGAAACTTTACGCAAAATTTAAGAAGGCAGCTGGCATTTGGAAGGCTTATACACTGTCATTTTGAAAGAAAGTATACCTAGTTAAATGCACCTTATGGGATAGGACAGTCATTCTTGTATGGAGTACCCAGTGTGTGAAGAGACCGAAGCAGAACTCATGGGAATCAAATCAATTATATGAGCCACCAACCTCAGCCTTATTAAAATAGTTAATATATATCCATTTGTTATACATTCATTTAGTTTTTATGTTATCAAAAAGTTAACTGCTTAACTATTATCAGCAACACCAGATAATTATTAGGCAGATTTATAACAAAAAATTATGGAGTTGAACTGAAAAGACTGAAAGAAACGCAAAAGAGGAGTAGGCAGAAAATACTATTTGTAAGAATAGCATAAAGAGTTCTTACTCTAAGAAAAATATATGAAAAAGCTCAGCATACATAAAAAGTAATTAACCACATTATATGTTCCTCACTCAGGAAATATTACAAATGTATAAAAAGCTCTAAAGAGAAGAAAATCATTTATATAAAATGGTTTTGAATAGAGGTTGTTTCTTTACAAGTCACCAGTAAATATAGATGTAAAATATAATGTTATGCAAGAAATAATGTGCACTGTTCTTCTTTTGGCTTTTCCCAGTTAGGGGACGCCACAGCAGATCACCTGTCTTCTCATGATTGGCAGTGGAGTTTTATGGCGTTGAGTTGCCAGCCCGGCACCCAACCTTCCACAGAAGGCACACACATGCACACACACACCTAGGGCCAATTTAGAGTGTCCAATCCATCTACAGTATGTCTTTGGGATGTGAGAGGAAACCGGAGCACCCGGAGGAAACCCACGTGACCATAGGGAGGACATGCAGACTCTGAACAGAAGGCACCACAGCTGAGGATCGAACCGGAGAACCTTTTGCTGTAAGGTGGCAGTGCTAACCGCTGCATCACCGTGGCCACCCAAATAATGTGCACTGTTAATTATTATAAAGAAGACAATGTAATTAGGATGTATTTTTAAGATGCAGTAGGTGTCCATTCCAAATGTCTCCAAACAAAGATATCTTATAAAGAACTTAACCACATAATGTTTCTTGGCCACTTCAGAAAACAGACACCAGTTGCACATATAAAACATGTTTACAGCTACAATAAGCATTAATTGACCTACAAGCATGTCTCTCTCATTCTGCATGTGTCTGGAATTAATACAAGAACAACTCTATCCTGCTTATCTCAAATAAAAATGAGCTATCAATGAAATAAAAACTTTAATTCAAGTCTGCTGACATAACTCAGGTAGTGGTAATAAATAATGTCATACACCTACTTTTCTTTGCTGATAATAACCTGCCTTTCTAGTTGCACATAAAGCAAGCTCATAGATATCTCTAATTACACAAATGCTGACCATACCCTACTAAAACAAGGATAATCTGTTATTTTAACTCCTTCCTTCTTATCAACTTAGCTGCACTAACAAATATTACAAACTGCAGATTAAATAAACTCTTGGATTCTCACAGTACTGTAACATACTTTGCAGGAAACTTTCTTGACATGACTCAAGCTTTACTTGAACTTTAACATTAGTAGAAAACTTTAGTTTTAAAGCAAAGAAAAAATGTAATTGATGCTAGTTCACAAACATTTACAAGTAAGCTTGTCCTGAATGGATCCCTAGCCGAGTAAATCAAAGGAAAACCTCTCAACTGTCTAGTAATGTCCAGATTTTTGCTTCATATGTTTTGTTTGTTCCTCATAAGATTTGTGAATTTCTAACAAATCATTGAGGATTGGTCAATAAATAATGAAAGCCATTTGTGTTTTGGACTTCATATCCTTTAGAAAATACATCAGTGTAAAACCTGTCATTCTATCAACTTTATAAGTTTATAAGCATAATATTTAAAATCTTTTCCTGACTTTGGTCCTTTGTCCCCACAGTATTTTTGGGTTATTCCAGAGTCCTTCCACTGAAAGGTTGAGAGGTATGCTCAGTAGTGATGTGGTGGGCATTGCAGCCTCTCAACATTTGAGTCTCTAGTTTACTTCCTGCCTGTGTTGGAGTCTGCATGTCACCCCATGACCTATGGCCTCTCACCTGGTGATTCATATTTATGCCAAATCCCAAAGACATGCTTCTGGTGAAATGGCAGCACTGCAGATTACCTGTGTGTGTGAGTGAATATGTGACTAGGGTTCTATGTATATGCTATAACAACAGGTGTGGCAGAGAGAACTGTTTTCTCAGCCTTGAGATCACTGAATGCTGGGATAGCCACCAACACTCGATGGTCCTGAATTACATTACAAAATCAGAGTGTGAATGTTGCTCGCTATTTACATACCATCATTGGAAATGTATTTACAATGCCTCAGATGTGCAGCAAACTACCAGATACCCACTTTCCTGTTTATCCTCTAAATCTCTGACATCCATTTGAAATGGGCATCATTTCCAGCAGGCTGAAACTCACATCAATAAAGTACTTCAGGATCGGCTGGAGGCATCTTGACATTGCCCTTGTGAGTTAATATATTTTGTCATGTGACGCTGAAGAAGATTATAATATCACCCCCAGGTTCTTGCATATCTAAAAACAGATGATTGTTTTTTTTCCTCATACCCTTCTGAGTCTGCAGCCTCAGACTCTTATTTAATTATTAGCATCTCTTCTTCTCTCCACCTTTGTACAATCATATAATATCTTTATTTTTGCCAATTCCATCAATCTTTGTTCGCACCACTTTTCAACATCAATTCCACCACCGGTTTGTTCTCTCCTCACTTGTCCTTCCACCACATCTTTGGAAACCTATCAGTGATGTTGCCTAGCTTCCAACTCTTCTTTGTACTCTATACCCTTGATATATTATAACCATAAATGACACTACCGCCTGCTGTGGGATATGTTTTATTCATGAAATAAACAGTCACCACACCTTATAACAGATAAATATCAGCACTATCTTTGGATATGAATGACACAGTGTATCTCTAAGCAGACATATACTATAAAAACATTGCACTGTCCCTGACATTGGCTTGATAGTGTACTTATGTCATCTTATATCAGCACAACTCCTGTATCTTGCTACCTGATTTGAATAAGCTGTCCGACAATTCTTTTTTCTTTTGCTGCATAAGTGCATTCATTCCAAATAGCCACTTATGACAAACAAAAGCTCAAAATGTCAATGACATTGGCGCGATGCTGCACTGATGCCGTTTCTTGTTCTATTAGTATACGTATCTTGGTTGCTAGCTGACTGTATTGATCTTTCTGAAAATGTGATTGTTCTACAATCAACATGTTTAAGTGGTCTTTTGAAGTTCAGGTAGGGAGTGGGCTGAGCAGATGATGGTGGAATCATCTGCGTACTGTATAAGACTGGCTTGCTTGGTAGAACAGGCTATATTATTAGTGAATATGAAGAAGAGTAAGGGTCCAAGGATGGATCCTTGGGGAACACCTGTTGAGACAGGGAGTTGGGAGGATATAACATTATGCCAAACAATGGATTGATGGTGGTCAGTCAGGTAGCTCTGGAGCCACTTTGTGACAGATTGAGAGAAGGATAATGTATTGAGGACAGTGATGAGTTGTTTATGAGAGATCATGTTGAATGCTTTAGATAGGTCTAGGAAAGTTGCAGAGCTGAAATAACCATTGTTTTTATGTTGAAGGATTGTATTAGTGAAAGCAAGTACGGCAGTGGATGTGCAGTGGTATGGTCGGAAACCATGCTGCATGTTAGATAGGAGGTTGTTAGCAAGGAGGTAGCCTAGAACCTGAGAGCGAATGCATCTTTCAAGTATTTTTGATAGAGGAATCAGAATTGCTATGGGCCGGTAGTTGGTGAATTCTGTGGAGGGCCCACCTTTGTGGAGGGGGATAATGTGGGATATTTTCCATTGTGAAGGGACATAGCTTTCAGATAAATATCGGTTAATCAGGATTGCAACTGGATAGAAAAGGACTTCAGCTGCAGTTGTAAGGTACTCAGCTGGGAGGTTGTCAGCTTCTAGTTTTGTGGGCTTTAGTTTCGATAAGAGTTTTTTATGTTGGAGGTAGGGATAGGAGAGAAGGTGAATGCAGTGGGCAGGTTACTAGGTGTAGTTCAAGGGGGGTAGGGGAGAGGGGTTTTGTTGTTTTGCTAGTGATAGAACGGACTGGGTGAAGTGAGTGTTGAAAGAGGTGGCAATGTTTTCAGAGGAGTTTGTTTTATTGGTGGAGGGGTTCCTACTTTTCCTGGGTAGAGGATGGAGTTGATGGTTGACCAGAATTGTTTAGGGTTGTTTTGGGTGGAGTTCAGGGCAGACTGGTAATATAGGATTTTGTCCTGTTTTATTGATTTTTTGACTTTATTACGTAATTCACAGAATTTCTGTCTATCAGAGGGACTTTTTGTCTTGTGCCAGTGATTCCAGGCTCTCTCGGATTTTCATTTTTGATCTAGTGACTTGTTGTAGCCATGGGGAGCACTGGGCTTTAACTCTAGTAAATCTTGTGGGCTTATGCGTGTTTAGGACTTTAAGGAAGGTGGTAATGAAAAATTGGACAGCGTCATCAAGGCTGAGGTATTTTAGTGGAGTCCAGTTGCAATTTGTTAGGGCTGAGATGAAGCTGTCAGGGTTAAAGTTTACTTTATTATGTATTTGCTGATAGGTAATGGGTTTACCCTGATATGTGTTTTTTGATAGGAATGTTGGGGTACGATCACTGAGGCTATCCAGCAGGCAGCCAGCTGTGTATGATCGGGGCCTCTTACTGACTAGTATCCAGACAAAAGGAGAATGCTTGTTGGAATTCTTATTTATTCCGGTGGGTGTCTGGATAAATTGGAAAAAAACATGAAGATTTAGATGGTGGGCTGGATGTTGGTTGGAACAGGATAGCCAGTCTATATTAAAATCACATAATATTATGGTTTCTTGTGGAAGGTGATGATTTACCCAGCTGAGGAGGTTTTCTATTGGAGGGATATTGTTGCCAGGTGAGAAGTAGCATCCTGTTATTTTAATGGTCTTAAGCAAATAGTTTTAAGCATCTTCTTGTGAAATCCAGTTAATTAAAAATCAGAGGAAACAGTTTCGGTACTTACTTTCCTCACTTGCTTACAGAAAAACAGCTCTTGTACTCACTTTCATTACTTATCAAGAGGAAAATAGTTTTTTTATTCAGGCATGTCCAAGGGTCAGCTCCCAGTGCTCTCTCCTGTCTATCTGATGAATCTGGGCATCTTGGGGCAATGTAGAAATTGCCTCATGTACACAGACAACCCTCTCCTCCTACCGCCCAACACTACAACCTGTGAGAGATGCACTTATCTAACCAAACTGCAGGTAAAGCTCGCTCCAACCAACACTGAACTTGACAGTCAAGAGGAGAAGGTAAACACTTGCACCACACCACACTCAACACATAGTCTCACTAAATCTACACCACCAAAATCCACACATAGAAGCACAAACACATTCATGGATGCTCTCAATAATAATCTGCTCAAGCAACAGAGACCTCCCAAGAAGAAATGCAAGCAATCTCCATCCCCCAACACAACCCAAATGACACATAGCCCACAGACTCAGTGTGCCACTCAACCACAGCCAATAAGGCAAAACAACATACCCAACACACTAATCATAGGTGACTCTATAGTCAGGCACACTGATGTCTCACTCACCAGGCTAAACAAGGAGAAGGTTACTGTCAGCTGCCTGTCAGTTGCCAGGATCCACCACATAACCCACGCACTCAGGTCACTCCACAACAAGTACAAATATGACTCTGTCATTCCATGTTGGGGTGAACGACCTGAGACATACGTCCCTGGACTACATGAAAAGAGACACGGAAGAGATCTCCGATCTTGTAGCCCAGGCAGGTATGACCCTAGCCCTGAGCAGCATTCTGTCATCCCCCAGAATTATACCGCTGTACAAGGACAAAATGATTGACTTCAACAATTGGCTAAGCTTCTGGTGTCATTCTAAAGGGATGCAGTATCTGTCTGCCTGGGATGACATGGTCGACAGACCATGATGCTTTGCCAGAGATGGCCTGCACCTGTCAACCCTGGAATTACGGATACTGGCTAAGGTTCTTGCTGCCCTTATAGTACCTTTTTTAGGCAAAGTTCAAATGACAAATTCACCACTGTAACAGGAACAGGCAAGCAAAAACTGAGGTTGATGCTACTCAATGCTAGAAGTCTAAATCTCAAAATGCACTCACTTGAGGCACTCCTTTAAATGGAGAACATCAATATCTGTGCAGTGACTGAGACCTGGTTCAAGGCTCCAGAGAGCACCCCTGCACTACCAGGCTATAACTCATACCACAATTTTCGGCCATGTAACCTGGAACAGAACACCAAAGGCAAAGGTATGTCCATATTCATTAAGGATATCCACACCTTCAGGCTAGTTGCTCAGCATAATGCATCTGAGGTTATCCAAGTGCAACTAACTCTGGGCAAAACTGCAATCCAAATTGTAGCTTGCTACAGATCACCCACCATGTCCCAGGATTCACACTCCTCTTTTCTTGATGTACTGGAAAATATTAGGGTTCAACCAAACACCCTAATAATGGGCGATTTCAACTACCCCACCATTAACTGGGAAAACTACTCATGTACCAACTCCTTCATTCAACACTTTCTGGAATTCATAAACTCTAATGCCCTGGATCAATTTTTCCACACCCCCACCAGAGGCAACAATATCCTAGATCTAGTCATTACCAACATGAGTGACCGGTCTTCCACACCTGAAGTCAACGCCTCATTGGTCCGATCTGACCATAAGTTAATCACCCTAGATATCCAACTCCTGTCCCCAACCGCCCATTACGGAAACCACATTAAAAAATTTCTCCAAAGCCAACTTCATGCTTCTTAAGACAGAAGTGGTGAACTTCATGACACCCATGCAGATGGACAATGCAGTTACAACTACTGAATCCTACACAATTCCACTTTATAAGCACTTACACGAGTACATGGATTGTGCTACCCAAACAGAACCAAGATGCTATCCTCCAAAAAAGGAAGCCAATCTGGTGGTCCCCTGCCATAAACAAACTGAATAACAGAAGGAAGAAACTGTTGCAAAAGAGAGTAAAATCCCATGAGTGGAGGAGCTCCCTGGTCAGCCTCAGTAAGAAGCTGCGATCCCTGATAAAATCCTCCAAAGCTAGTTACGAAAACAAAATCACCACTGATTCTAAAGACAACCACAAAGCATTCTATAGCTATATCAAGAATCTCAATAACAGCACTCAGATCTGCTCTGAGTTACAGCACAATGGCACTAAATATACAGACCCAACTGATATTGCCAACATCCTGGCAGATAGGTTCAATGCTAACTTTACCTCCCTCTCACCCCCTAAAGGGCCCATCTCTATACCAGAAGAATGCAAAGTTCCGGTAATCACGGCTGCACAGGTAAAATCCATACTCTTCAAAGCCAAGAACACAACATCCATGGGACCAGACAACATCCCAGGCTGCATTCTACACGAACTACAGAACGAACTGGCACCCCACCTAAGTACCATATTCAATCATAGATCATAGCCTCACCTCAGGCTTTGTGCCCGCTGAATGGCACACAGTGATGGTTATCCCACTCCACAAGGGGGAGCCGCAACGGACCCAGAGAATTACCGCCCCATTACACTGACGAGCCTGGTCTGCAAGGCCATGGGACGTATCATCATGGAACTTATAAACAAAGACATTGGTAATCTCCAAACTCTGGACCCCACCCAGTTCGGGTTTGTAAAAGGCAGATCATGTCTCCTAAACCTGATAGACTTCTTTGAAACAGTCACCAAAGCCGTAGACTAGGGTAAGGTGGTTCACACAGTCTATCTAGATCTTGCCAATGCTTTTGATACCATCCCCCACTCTGGAATTATAGATAAACTCACTAAACTAGGTATAAATCCCTATGTCACAAGATGGGTTGCCAACTACCAGACAGAACCCACACTGTGAAAGTAGCAGAAAATCCAACTTCAGACCAGTGACAAGTTGAGTATCAAAGGGTTCAGTCCTGGGTCCTCTCCTGTTTTGTATCTACTTCTCTGAAGTACAGGCTAACACAGAAGGTCTTTGGCTAAAGAAGTTCACAGATGACTGCAAACTAGGAGCCATAATCAAAACTCCTAACGATGTGGACATCCTACAAAAAGGTCTCACTGAGACAGATGCCTGGTGTCAAAGCCATGGCCTCAAGCTTAATGCCAAAAAGTGCATTGTCATCCCCTTTGGTAAAAACTCTGTAACCATGAACTACAACATAGGCGGTAGTATACTTAACACTAAAAGTGTGATAACAGACCTTGGGACACAGGTGGACAGTAGTCTCTCCTTTGGTAATCACATTGCCACAGTAGTCAGGAAATCCTTCTACATTGCCCACTTCATCACAAAAAGTTTCTCATCTAGAAAAAAAGAGGTCATCGTTCCCCTCTACTCATCACTCATTAGACCCATTATAGAGTACAACGCCCCTTTTGGTATGTACCTCACAAGACATCTACAACAACTGGAAAGGCCACAGAAATACCTCACAAAGAGGATTACCAGCCTCAAACAGATGGTCTACGCAGGCGGTCTCAAAAACCTCCAGCTTTACTCTGTTGCATATCGCCTACTCAGAGGTGATCTCTGCCTAACATACAAAGCTATGTCAAACCCAGAGCTGTTGGATATGCTCCACTTAAATAAATGCTAATCCCTCCGCGCTACATGCTCTAGGGACCTAAACCTTGTCATCACAATAAACAGAACATGCCGGAGGGATAGAGTCCTGTTCCAGAGACTTCCCGTACCCTGGAATAAATTACCTATCTATATCAAACAAAGCTCCTCATTAGCACTCTTCAAAAAAATCTTGATGATTGGATGGGAAATAGGAAATTCACCCTGGGGATCACTTCTGTGGCTCTGCTCGACAGTGGCACAGGAAAATAATTTTCTTGGGTGACAAAAGCCAGGGTACCTTTTTGGCTGGGCTTGTATAGGCCCTAGGGCTGATAGCCTAGCACCTACCTATGAACCTATGAACAATACTAATTTCATGAACTTTAATCATACTTAACTTAAGAATGGGGTCCATTCCCATCATGGTATTAGGAAAAGAAAAGACTTAGGAAAAATTAAACCAAGAATAATTGTAGTTCATGAGTGCCCTCTGGTATGTCAGTACACGTACACCTTCATACCAGAATAATTTTAGCTTATGCTTGTCCTCCCGTAGGTGAGTATACCTGTACCTTCATACCAGAGTAATTCTAATTAATGTGCATACTCACTAAAACACAATTGCAATATTCTTTTATGTGAGCACACTTGCATCTTCATAACAGCGGCTGTCTTTCCTTTTATAATGAACATAACTCAAGACCATACCATGACTCATGTAACTCCACAGAGGAGAGGTATTCACAAACTGTTGTAGAATGCTTAATGGAATAGCAATGGTCTTAATACATGTCACAGCCAGTAACTTAAGATACTTCTATACTGCAGTCAAGAAAGTGCTGGTCAAACAGTGGAATATGGTCTTCATTAACCAGCTTAGGACTGGTTTGACTTATACAGGGACACTCCATGAGGAGACATTATTCAGAACAAACCAAAATGCCAGCATGATCATGATTTCTTATAAATCAAAACCACTATCTCATCAACAATATAGCTGTTAGACAAACATTACTAACCTGTGTGAGAGTGATGACCTTGAGTTGATAAGGAACTCAATGAACCCTTGAATAAACACGTTCATATTTCCTTGTGGGTGGTAAATGAGAATTTTTTTTGCACTCTTAATGTAGCTGAAGGTATTTGTAGTCTTCTGAGAGACAATGGCTACTCTCAAATAAGTTCATAGATAATTCGTAGGCATGCAGCTCTGGCGGCCATTAATAAACATAGTCTAAATTCCTAATTGTCCCAAAGCACTGTCTGGTTAAGTGATTTGTTCATGGTCACAGAGTAGGCAAATGAAGGTGGAAAGATTCTAACCTTGTACCCTTGGTGTAGGAAGGGGTTCATTAACAAGTCAGAGCTTTAGTGCTCTTCACTAGCTGCCAGATAATAAACTTTCCTAGCCAGCTTTAAATTGTGCACCTCTCCTGTTGTAAACTGAAAATATACCTACTACACTGGAAATGAAAGAATAAAAATGCATTGAATCTTCCATGACTGGAAACTGAACCCTGGGCTGTGGCAGTGTGGGCATCACATCCTAGCCACTACACCACCAGGGACAGATCTGAATTAAATCAACACCCCTCCAATTCTCTTACAGCAGAAAGTAAAATAGCAACAGACACTTAAGATGCACCAGCTATTAGGTCTGACCTAAGACTGAGACTATCCAGCTGCCCGTTACCTGCATTAGGCCAATTTCAAAAAAGCAGGTTAGTAACAATGCTATTGTTACCGTAAGTTGTAAATAGGCTTCTAATTAGTAAGCTGTTCCTTGAACTGAAGCAGTGAAGTAAAGCTTCCGCATACAAAAGCTTGTAATTTCATATACATACCTGCAGTATCTTACAGTGACATGAAGGTCTTTCATCCTAAAGAGTGTTCACCCAAGAATGGAAATGAATTATCCCAATGGACATCATTGCACCTTACAGAGAGTATAATGCATTAGGAATCCTTGAGACCACATATTTAAAAATTGTACTGCTTGGTAAATACTGCAGAAAGTTGACAGTCCGAGTACACAAATCAGCATAAGCCATGTATTCACACCTGTAGAGTTACTTTGTAAATGCATTTAAGACATAATGGACCAAAAAAACATTTTTTCTGAAGGATGGAGATCAATGCCACCTAAGCCCTATATGTTCTCAGGATCCCCAAGCATTAATAGAGGTAGTAAGCATGTTTCTAATCCAAAGGACTATGACAGGCAGGCATTCCTCAGTGGAAGCAAACTGGTCACTCGTAGTACAATTAGTAAAAACAGTGAGTGCATGTCACTAACTTGTGGATTTTAAAACTGAAGGGAATAGCCAGGAACTTAGCTTTTTTGAGTCTCCACTGAAATTGTCTACCAGATATGAACTGTTTTCTGCATTGCCTGATACTATTTCTGCTATTAGTAAATCTGCATTTTATTTATTTCTTTGAGTAAATCTGTTTGGTGTGGAGTAGACATCATATTGGATTGAATGATGCTTGAAATAAGTGAGTTTGAGTAGTTGCTGCAGGTCCTGGGTAGCTGAGAACATTTGGACTTCAGATTTCACTTGTTTTTCATTGGCTCTTTTGTTTTCTTGTTTAATGCTTATTGAGCAGAGCTGTACTGAGTCCAGCATTGTGGTAGTTGTATTTAAATAGTGGGTGGTGTATACAAGTAAATTCTCTCATCCTGTACTATTGGAAGGCTATCTACCTTTTGCTAGGCTATGCTGAGATGTGCTGAGGTGAGTTAAGCTGCTCTGAGTCATCTTGAGCAGACTTCTGCAATCCTTCTCTTAGCTGTGCTGCTCTGCGTTTCTCATGTCCAGTAACCTTCTCCATTGAATTATTCCTCCTGCCCACAATAACAGTCATCACATTGCAGCAAAGATACGATCATCATAGGGAGGAAGCACACTGATCCTCCTTCTATTGGTAGCTCTTTATCACATGGTATCCTAAGTCAGTGTAAGAACTGACTCATGCTCACTGAAAGGATACTCCTACTAAACGTAAAGGATTTTACTAAACTGGAGGCATCCCTTTCTCAACCAGTAGCATGCAGTGAGCTTAACACTGTTTTATCCCTACCAACATCCACATATTGTAAACAAAAAAACTGTCTTATGCTGATACACTTAAATAAATCTCTACCCAAGCTTCCTAAAACTCCAAAATATAGTCATCCATTTACATTTTCAAATCTACCTCCTGGATGCTATCTGGCATCAACAGATCTAAACCAACATATAACACATTCTAACAATACAAGAAGCACAGCAGAAAAAGAGGTCACACAACCAGGTTACAGAAGCTGATAAGGAAGCAGGACCAAATTGATACATCTGGCAACGTCGTAGTCATAAGTGACTCCACAGTTAAGCACACAGATGTTCTACTCGGTATGCTGAGCAAACACAGAGTGACAGTTAACTGACACTCCGGAGCTTATATCTGCAGTGTCACAAGGGCCCTCAAGTCCCTTCATCCCAGGCACACATATGACGTGATCACTGTGTGTATGACAGTGAATAACTTGAGATTCACCTCATTATATCATGTGAAGAGGGGCATAATGGAGCTGTCAGAATATGCACCTAAAATGGGTATGAACTAACGAGATGTATCCTAACATAGCCAGAAAAGATAATTGACTTCAATAATTTGCTTTCCTACTGTTGTCATTTTAGAAGGATGCAATATCATTCAGCACAGAGAAAGATAACTTAAAACCCTGGCTGCTTTGCTAGGCGTATCTTACATTTTTTTCCTTGTGGCTTCCATATATTGGGAAATTTATGTATTTATTTATTGACATTTGTTTACTGGAAAAGTCCACTGGGCCAAAATAAGCCCATTTTCAGTGAAGGCCCAGGGAGAAAAGCTCCAAGGTAACAATAAGACTTACACAAAGTTTCAAGAAGTTTCAATAACAATTTAAAAAATCAAGAGAATTGCTAAAAAGAAATTACTGGAAAATTTACATAAAAATTATAGAAAATATATACATCTGATATAACATTATACTAACAGTAAAGTTAAACATGTTCATAGTACAGACAATTATAACATGACACAATACTAGGCAAACTAGTTCAATATTATACAGTTATGAGCACCAAGGAATGTATGTAAAACCAGGTGTTACATAGAATAATAACGCATATGTAGAGAGAGAGAACAGTATAAGTGGAGCACTTTGTAATATATAGGGGAGAAGGAAGGAAGAAAGAAAAGGGGAAAACTGAAAGATGAGAGATGGGAAAGAGAAATGTAAGTAGGATGGACTGTAGGAAAGAAAAGATAGGAGAGAAGGAAGAAGATTGAAGTAGACTGGTGGTGGATGGAGGGAGAGAAGAGGGGGAAAGCGGTTAGGGAGCTAAGATAAAGCAGGAGGATGGATTAAGACATTCAAAGTTCATTAAAGATTATAAAGAAAACAAAATGTTGGAGCAGGAACTAGTTAAAAACAGATTTAGATACAAACAGCAGATTAAGTAATGACAGAGGAAGGAATTGAACAGTTACATGTCCAGTTGGAAAGGGGATGATCATACAGTGCAGTTTTGAAGTTAGAATGGCTTTGTTGAACACAGATAAATGGAGGTAGGTTATTCCAAATTCTAGCAATACTCCAAGAGTGTAATAACCGGCCTACAGATGATTTGGGTTTATGAACTTGAAGATGCTGGTGTTCAGATCACAGAGGACTGATGGGGTTATAAGGGATGAATAAAGAGCTACGAGCAGGGCAGTCTTATGGTTTATGAATGAATTTGTGTGTAGTTGTGAGCTGAAGGAGTAATAGGTAGTGGGAAAATTCAAGTTATTGCAATTGTTTTAGGGCGACTGTTTGCACCAAATTTAGCAATCATGTTATAGAGAATTACTAATTTTATTTTCAAGGAAGACCGTGGCTTAATTAGTAAAGGTGCACCACAGGTTAATGAGGGTAGCAGGTAAGACACTGCTAATACTTGTTACACAGGAGGGAAAGGAACGTTTGTGTCTATAGAGTAGTCCAAGTTTTTTGTGGGTCTTACTTATATTATTTTGGATGTGCAGATTGAATTTAAGGTTTTCATCAATTATTACTCCTAACAGTTTAATGTGGCTTACTAGTTAGCTAAGAGAGAATATAGTGAGGTCAGCTTTATTCATATGTGTATTTTTCTTGGTAGTGAAGACCATAAGTTTATTTTTTGGGGGGTTTAAAGAAAGGTGATCTTTGTGATGCCAAGTTTCCACAGTGGAAAATGCTACTTGGGTGGTGTGTTGTATATTTATGATGGGAGCAGAGCAGGCTATAGTGGAGTCATCTGCATACTGGACTAGGATGCCCTACAGAATAGAACTGTGGAGGCTGTTGATAAAAAATGTTACACAGAAGAGAGCCTAAAATTGAGCCTTGCAGTACACCTTGTAGTACACCTGTAGGGTTGTGATGGACAGGGGAAATGGAATTCTGCCATTTAACAGAATGTTGACTGTTGGAGTGATAGCTTTTGAACCAATTAAGTGACAGTGGTGATAGTCCTATAATGGAGAGCTGGGAGAGGATAGAATGAGAGATGATATTGAATGGTTTCAATCTGTCCTAGAAAAGGGCTGATACAGTGTGTCCTGAGTCTCTGGCTTTGTTGACCATGTCTAAGAAGGATATTAGTGCAGTGGATGTGCTGTGGTCTGGGTGTGTTGGGGAGAGGATTATGTTGTTTAGAAGGTAGTCTAAGAGTTGTTTTTCAAGGATTTTAGAGATTGAGGAAAAGCATATGAATGGGTCGGAAATTAGAGATATCAGCTGATGGGCCACATTTATGAAGTGGTAGGATGATTGCTTTTTTGGAATTCTGAGATAGATCTGTTAATAAGAATGTTAATTGGATAGCCCGCAACATCAGGAGTAGTTTTAAGAAATTTGGCAGGAATCCTGTCGGCTGAGTTTGAGCAGGGCTTTAAATTCAGAAGGAGTTTTTTGATGTATGAGGTTGGGATGGGAGAGAGATGTCTGGGTAGACTGTTTTGTGCAGATTGGTGGGGGGGGGGGTGTTGAAGCTTGAAGAGGGATGATGTAAAGTAGTTGAGCTATTGGGGAAGTTCTGAGGTAAAGTGTGTTGCAGGGGAAAGGGAGGACAGGATGGTGTAGAAATTGTATTATTTGGGAGAGGTAGATAAAAAGTAGCAGTAATGTTAGCAATGGTGTCAATGCTTTTTTCTTCCCCTTAGTACCTTTTTTGGCAAGGCAATCTGCTCAAGCTACCTACATAGCCAGTCAAAGTCAAAACAATATTAAGATGGCATGTTCAATGCTAGAAGACTTAACAAAAAGTTAAGCACTTTACATCATTCCTAACTCTGGAAAATACAGATAAAGATGTGCAGTTACTAAAAAGCAGTTTCAAGTCAGTGACTCCTCCACAATGTAGGGATTTAATCCTTCAGATGTAATACAGAATGGTGGGAGTCTATCTGTTTCCTAAGAAAGCACTTCACCTCCAGGCTTATAATGCAGGGCAATGAGCTTGAACTTCTCTCTCCATATCCTTCTCATAATAAACAAAATCAGTACCACATCATTGCCTACTACCGTACCCCCACCATGACACTGGTAAATCATGAGGCATATCTAAACAAACTGATGTCCCTCACCTTCCATTATTCACTTGGGTGATTTCAATGATGCCTGTATTACTTGGAGAGCCCATACCACCACAAATAATTATGCATATAGATTGCTGGACTTTATTAATGCTAACTCATTAAATCAAAACCCCATCAAGGTGCTCACAAATATTTTACCTGGTTCTCATCAACCCAGCTCACCCTATGCTCAGCACTTATGGTTAACAAATCACAGGTCAAATCTGAACTTAATACTTGAGTTACCTCATAACCCCCCCCCCCATCTTCTGGGACTACTCCAGGGCAAATTTATCCCAACTAACCAATGATCTGATGAAATTCAAACACCCTCCTCACCCTGATGACCTACATCACACACAGCTATATTCAGGGATACATTTTATGTCCACATCCAGGCTTGCATCAAGGCCAAGGTCTCTATAAGGCTCAAAACAAGTGCCAAATTTAATACAAGCCCATTTGTTGGAAACCCAATATTAGCAGTAAGAAGAAAAACTCAACACCCATAAAAACAAAATTAACATCCATCAGCTAGAACAGAATTCAAAACGATCTGCAAAGAACTTGGACAAAATCAAATCCCAGAAAATCAATTAAGAATTGAAAACTACCACCCACACTAAGGATAACTACAAAAAGCCCTGCTTTCCATATGTCAGGATCCACATAAGTAATACCCCACAATGTTTTGGTTTAATAGAAAATATACCACACAGTCATACCTTGAAGACATAGCAAGTATATCCCAAGACAAATTCCAGTAAACTTTACTCCCCTACCTCTGCTTATTATTCCCATCACATTAATATGTCGGTACCACTCACTGTTCACCTCTGAGCAAGTCCTAAGTGCTCACTTCAAGGCTAAGACCACTGTCTCCACAGGCCCAGGTAATGTGCCAGGTTGTCTGCTTATAAGCACCTAACATTGCATGGCTGATTCATTGTCTGTTTAATCTCAGCCTCTGTATTGAATTTATGCCAGATGTAGAGAGAATTGCATTAAGCATCCGGCTCCATAATGGGGACCCAGTACTGGTGCAGGAAACTATAGACCAATAATCCTCATCAAATTAATCTGTAAGGCAGTGGAGCAGATTACTATAAAAAGACATAGTAAGTCTTCAGATCCTGGACTAAAACAATTTGAGATTGTTAAATATAGATCCTTGTTGGACTTTTTGGAACAAGTAAACAAGGGATTGGACTCAGACAAATTGGTTCATACTGCATACATGGACTTTGTCAAAGTCTTTGAGACCCATTCCATATCTTGACAACATTGAAAAGCTAATCCAACTAAATGTAAACCCACTGGATAGCAAAATGACTCACCAGGAAAATCCAGTTTATTAGTGTTAGAGGCACACTCTCAACCGAATGGTTACCAGCAGTGTGCTTTGGGGATCCATAGTGAGACCACTTCTCTTTCTTATCTACTTCTGTAACATCAGTTCTGGCCCCAGGGGACTGTGACTGATGAGATTTGCTGATGATTGCAAACTGGGGGCTGTCATAAACACCTCACCTGACCACATGATTCAACAGGATGGCCTAACATGCACTAACAAGTAATGCTTTGACCATGAAGTGCACCAGTGTGTCCTCTAGCAAACCTGGGCAATCATGCTTCTATCACGCTAGTAACTCCCCCACCTTACAAATTAACTCAGTCATTAAAAATTTGGGTACCTTCACAGACAATGAACTATACTTTGACCACCACATTAACACTGTTGTTGGGAAACTGTTTTCTATAGCCAGACTGACCACCAGGAGTATATTTTCTAGATCCAGGGAAGTTATCATACCCCTATACTCCATCTTTATCACACCAGTTATAAAATATAATGCCCCCTTGGGTAAGTTTAGTTATAAAGTGTAATGCCCCCTTGGGTAAGTTTAGTTATAAAGTATAATGCCCCCTTGGGTAAGTCTAGGTATAAAGTATAATGCCCCCTTGGGTAAGTTTAGTTATAAAGTGTAATGCCCCCTTGGGTAAGTTTAGTTATAAAGTATAATGCCCCCTTGGGTAAGTCTAGTTATAAAGCATAATGCCCCCTTGGGTAAGTCTAGTTATAAAGCATAATGCCCCCTTGGGTAAGTTTAGTTATAAAGTATAATGCCCCCTTGGGTAAGTTTAGTTATAAAATATAATGCACTCCCTTGGGTAAGTTTAGTTATAAAGTATAATTCCCCTTGGGTAAGTTTAGTTATAAAATATAATACCCACTTGGGTAAGTTTAGTTATAAAGTATAATGCCCCCTTGGGTAAGTTTAGTTATAAAGTATAATGCCCCCTTGGGTAAGTTTAGTTATAAAGTATAATGCCCCCTTGGGTAAGTTTAATCTATGCACATGATCCAGCTCAAGAGATCACAGCATTTCCTTAGTAAGACAATGAAAGTCATGTCCTCCTTGAACTACACTGAGCTGTCTAACCTAAATAAGTGATCTCACTCTTTTCTATGTCATATCAATTTTCAGAGGGGATCTCTGCTTAGCCTTCTGTGCCATGAAAGGGTAAGCATTTGAAATGTCTGGATTTACTACAGAGTCCTGAAACATAGAGAGTGAAAGGCCAACATAGACTAACACATATCAAGTCTGAGATGCCATTTTCCCTCAATAATCCATATTCTCTGAGGGATGCCTATTTCAGAGTTGGTATGTGTAAGTTTAGAGTGTATGGAGCTTGCCCTCTCACACATAGGGAGTTGTAGGATGGCTTGCACCCCTGTAAAAAAGAAGATTAAAGGTGAAGAACTATCCTGGAGATTCACACCTGTCCTGGATTTTCACTCCTTCTTTTCGGTGTACAGGCACACAGCATTTCAGTTCCTAACATTTCAGTAGGGAGAGCCTACACAAAACTAATAACCCCCAAAATAGCTACTCAAGAGATCTGAACTTCCACTGCAAAATAAATAGGATGCACTATCACAGAGTATACCTCTTGTGTGGAAGAGAATCCTGCTGGACGTAAAGCATCATAGTTCCTTACTCTTTTTAAACATATCCTAGATTACTGGATAAGCAGTAGTAAGTACAGTCCCGATCTGGGAGTTCTGATGGAAAGGGGACTTAACTAGGTCCAAAGAAATTCATTGTACTTAGGAGCTTGCATTAGTTCATGTCTTGGTAAATTCAGTGGGGGATCACAGGTGGATGGATTGTTGACACAGCATAAGGGAGTGCTCCCCTTGAAAAAACAAATATATTAGCCTAGTGCAACTAACTTAATCAACAAAGTAAGTTCTGTCTCTGACTAACAAATGGTGCCAGAGCCATGGTCTTAAACTCAATGCTAAGAAATGCATAATTGTACCCTTTGGGAAATCAACTATCCAGGTTAATTACCATGTTGGTAATAATAACCCAAGAGTCAACCCATTGGTCAGGTATCTGGGTATGCACATAGACAGTGGCCTTACCTTCAACATTATGTGACCACAGTAGTAAGGAAGTCCTTTTATGTTGCACAACTTATAAGTAAGGACATGGCATCTATGTCCAAAGAGGTTATTATCCCACTGTACTTTGCCTTTATCAGACCAATCATAGCATACAATGCTACCTTTGGTATGTACCTGACAAGGGCATATGAGGCAACTGGAGTGACTTCAAAGGATCCTTATACAAAGAATAGAAGGCACAGCAAACCTACCTGATGCAGAGTGCCTTAAAGCCCTTTCCCTCTACTCAGTCTCCTATAGATTGCTGAAGGGTGATCTATGCCTGGCTTTACAAGGTATCCGCAAACTCCTGCATATTCATAAGTCAAAGAGTGCCAATAATACAAGGTCTAGGGACCTGAATTTTGTCTGTGACTTAAACAGAACATGCTAGAGAGACAGATATGTGTCCCAGAGACTGCCCTTCTTATGGAACAGGCTTCCCATCCATGTGAAGCTGAGTTCATCTATTACCCAGTTTAAGCACAACCTAGACAAGTGGATGAGGAATAGGAAATTTGCACTAGGCCTGGCACCCATGTCCCTTATGGACAGAGGTAGATTATAAATGTCTGGCCCTCAATGTCTTAATTGGATGCAGGCCATCATTATTCTGTCAGGGGAAAACTGGCAAGGCTTAGAAAGCCCCCCCCCCCAGGTCTTTAACCTAATAACAGTATATAAATATATGAATTTGTGAAAATAAATAAATAAAAATAAATGTGACTAAACTACAAATGATATACTCATTCAACTGCATATTACGGTATGAAAACAAACTATGAACCTAAAAGTTTGCAGTGGGAACAAGACTGAGCAGTAAAAGTCTTTGATGGAAGCAATGAGTCAAACTCAACAAAAAGGCTGTCTGAGAAATCATGCTTTCAAGAATAATATAGGTCAGTAGCAGCTAAGTTATTAAATAGGACAAACATAAGCATTGATCTGTGAGTACAAACAATAAAGGATATCAGCATCAATTCAAAATACAAATATTAAAACAAATAGGTTCATAGATTCATAGGTAGGTACTAGGCTATTGGCCCTGGGGCCTATACAAGCCTAGCCAAAAAGGTACCCTGGCTTTTGCCACCCAAGAAAATTATTTTCCTGTGTCACTGTCGAGCAGAGCCATAGAAGTGATCTCCAGGGTGAATTTCCTATTTCCCATCCAATCATCAAGATTTTTCTTGAAGAGTGCTAATGAGAAGCTTTGTTTGATATAGATAGGTAGTTTATTCCAGAGTATGGGAAGTCTCTGGGACAGGAATATATCCCTCCAGCATGTTCTGTTTATTGTGGTGACAAGGTTTAGGCCCCTAGAGTGTGTAGCTCAGAGGGATTGGGATTTCTTTAAGTGGAGCATGTCCAACAGCTCTGGGTTTGACATAGCTTTGTATGTTAGGCAGAGATCACCTCTGAGTAGGCGATATGCGACGGAGTAAAGCTGGAGTTTTTTTAGACGGTCTGCGTAGGGCATCTTTTTGAGGCTGGTAATCCTCTTTGTGAGGTATTTCTGCATCCTTTCCAGTTGTTGTAGATGTCTTGTGAGGTACATACCAAAAGGGGTGTTGTACTCTATAATGGGTCTAATGAGTGATGAGTAGAGGGGAACAATGACCTCTTTTTATCTGGATGAGAAACCTTTTGCGATGAGGTGTGCCACGTACAAGGATTTCCTGACTACTGTGGCAATGTGATTATCAAAGGAGAGACTACTGTCCACCTGTTTCAAAAGGTCTCTTATCACACTTTCAGTGTTAAGTATACTACCACCTATGTTGTAGTTCATGGGTACAAAGTTTTTACCAAAGGGGATGACAATGCATTTTTTGGCATTGAGCTTGAGGCCATGGCTTTGACACCAGGCATCTGTCTCAGTGAGGCCCTTTTGTAGGATGTCCACATTGTTTTGATTATGGCTCCTAGTTTGCAGTCATCTGCGAACTTGATTAGCCAAAGACTTTCTGTGTTAGCCTGTACTTCAGAGAAGTAGATACCAAACAGGAGAGGACCCAGGACTGAACCCTGTGGTGCTCCACTTGTCATTGGTCTGAAGTCGGATTTGGAGTCTGCTACTTTTACAGTGTAGGTTCTGTCAGTGAGCCAGTTGGCAACCCATCTTGTAACATAGGGATTTATACAGAGTTTACTGAGTTTATCTATAATTCCAGAGTGAGGGATGGTGTCAAAAGCCTTGGCAAGATCTAGATAGGCTGTGTGAACCACCTTACCCTTGTCTACAGCTTTGGTGACTGCTTCAAAGAAGTCTATCAGGTTTTGGAGACATGATCTGCCTTTTACAAACCTGAACTGGGTGGGGTCCAGAGTTTGGAGATTACCAATGTATTTGTTTATAAGTTCCATGATGATACATTCCATGGCCTTGCAGACCAGGCTCGTCAGGCTAATGGGGTGGTAGTTCCAGGGTTCCGTGGCGGCTCCTCCCTTGTGGAGTGGGATAACCGTTGCTGTGTGCCATTCAGCAGGCACAAAGCCTGATGTGAGGCTATGATTGAACATGGTACTTAGGTGGGGTGTCATTTCATTCTGTAGTTCATGTAGAACGCAGCCTGGGATGTTGTCTGGTCCCATGGATGTTGTGTTCTTGGCTTTGGAGACTGTGTTTTTTACCTGTGCAGCCGTGATTACCGGAACTTTGCATTCTTCTGGTATAGAGATGGGCTCTTTCGGGGGTGAGAGGGGGGTAAAGTTAGCACTGAACCTATCTGGCAGGATGTTGGCAATATCAGTTGGGTCTGTATATTTAGTGCCATTGTGCTGTAACTCGGAGCAGATCTGAGTGTTGCCATTTTGATTCTTGACATAGCTATAGAATGCTTTGTGGTTATCTTTAGAATCAGTGGCAATTTTGTTTTCGTAACTAGATTTGGAGGATTTTATCAGGGATCGTAGCTTCTTACTGAGGCTGACCAGGGAGCTCCTCCACTCATGGGATTTTACTCTCTTTTGCAACAGTTTCTTCCTTCTGTTGTACAGTTTGTTTACGACAGGGGATTACCAGATTGGCTTCCTTTTTTGGAGGAAAGCGTCTTTGTTCTGTTTGGGATAGCACAATCCATGCACTCGTGTAAGTGCTTATAAAGTGCAACTGTGTAGGATTCAGTAGTCATAACTGTATTGTCAATCTGCATGAGTGTCATGAAGTTCACCACTTCTGTCTCAAGAAGCATGAAGTTGGCTTTGGAGAACTTTTTGCCATGGTTTTCTTAATGGAGGGTGGGGTCAGTTTGGTGTGTCAGGCATGATCGGCACAGCTCAACAATTTGCTGTAGGAGGTCTCTGTCCACCCTATAGCTCTCCACTATCTCCAGCTCATGTTGCCCCTGGTAGGTTACCCTGCATCTGTACACTCTTCTCTGTCTCCTCACTGTGGGTTGGTAGGCAGCATTCACATCCTCACCACCCTCAGCCTCTTGCACATGTTGTTCTATGTTGCCTGCTGCAGCCCTTCTCATTTCATAGGTTTGTTTGTTAAAAATACTGACTGACAGAAGTGCCAATGTCATGTCAGACCTGCTGGCCTGTCTGTGGAAGTACTGTGGGGTAAAGCACTACTACGATCCCCAGGCTAATGTTCTGGTTGAGAGGTTAAACTCTATGATCAAGTCCATGCTACGGGCATTTGCAGACCAGTTTAAGAGGGGGGGGGCAATATTTGCCCCCTCTGTTGTTTGCTTATAGAGAGGTTCCCCAGGAATCTAGGGTAATTAGCTTATGGATGGATCGGAGCAATGAGGTGCTGACTTCAGGTATGGAACACCGGTCATTCATGTTGGTAATGACTAGATCTAGGATATTGTTGCCCTTGGTGGGGGTCTGGATAAGTTGATCCAGGGCACTGGAGTTTATGAAATCCAGAAAGCGTTGAGTGGAAGAGTTGGTACAAATCGCCCATTATTATGATGTTTGGTTGAACCCTAATATTTTCCAGTACATCAAGAAAAGAGGAGTGGGAATCCTGGGGCATGGTGGTGGATCTGTAGCAAGCTACAATTTGGATTGCAGTTTTGCCCAGAGTTAGTTGCACTTGGATAACCTCAGATGCATTATGCTAAGCAATAAGCCTGGAGGTATGGATATGCTTAATGAATATGGACACACCTCCGCATTTGGTGTTCCGGTCCAGGTTACCTGGCCAAAAAGTGTGGTATGAGTTATAGCCTGGTAGTGTAGGGGGTGCTCTCTGGAGCCTTGAACCAGGTCTCAGTCACTGCACAGATATTGATGTTCTCCATTTTAAGGAGTGCCTCGTGTGAGTGCCTTTTGAGATTTAGACTTCTAACATTGAGTAGCATCACCCTCAGTTTTTGCTTGCCTGTTTCTGTTATGGTGGTGAATTTGTCATTTGAACCTTGCCTAAAAACGCACTATAAGGGCGGCAAGAACCTTGGCCAGTATGCGGAATCCCAAGGGTGATGGGTGCAGGCCATCTCTGGCAAAGCATCATGGTCTGTCGACCATGTCATCCCAGGCAGACAGATACTGGATCCCTGTAGAATGACACCAGAAGCTAAGCCAGTTGTTAAAGTCAATCATTTTGTCTTTGTACTGCGGCATCATTCTGGGTGATGGCAGAATGCTACTCAGGGCTAGGGTCATACCTGCCTGGGCTACAAGATTGGAAAGCTCTTCCATGTCTCTTTTCATGTAGTCCAGGGAGGTACGTCTCAGGTCATTCACAGCAACATGGACAATGACAGAGTCATATTTGTACTTGATGTGGAGTGACCTGAGTGCATTGGTTATGTGGCAGATCCTGGCACCCGATAGGTAGCTGACCTTCTCCTTGTTTAGCCTGGTGAGTGGGACATCAGTGTACCTGACTATAGAGTCACCTATGACTAGTGTGTTGGTTACGTTGTTTTGCCTTATTGGCTGTGGTTGAGTGGCACACTGAGTCTGCGGGCTATGCGTCATTTGGTTTGTGCTGGGGGGTGGAGGTTGCTTGCATTTCTGCTTTTGAGGTCTCTGTTGCTTGAGCAGATTATTACTGAGAGCCTCCGTGAATGTTTTTGTGTTTCTATGTGTGGATTTTGGTGGTGTAGATTTAGTGAGACTATGTGATGAGTGTGGTGTGGTGCAAGTGTTTACCTTGGTCTTGGTTGGAGAGCTTTACCTGTAGTTTGGCTAGATAAGTGCATCTGTCACAGGTTGTAGTGTTGGGTGGTAGGAGGATAGGGTTGTCTGTGTACATGAGGCAATTTCTACATTGCCCCAAGATGCCCAGATTCATCAGATAGACAGGAGAGAACACTGGGAGCTGTCCCTTGGACATGCCTGAATAAAAAACTATTTTCCTCTAGATGAGTGAGGAAAGTGAGTACAAGAGCTGTTTTTCTCTAAGCAAGTGAGGAAAGTAAGTACCAAAACTGTTTTCCTCTAGGTAATGAGGAAGGTTGAGTGCTATAGTAATTAGTAGTAAAATGAAAAAAAGGCTTCCACCACAATGAGAAGTACACTGAAAAATCCTGTTAGGATACAAGCTTTAATAAAACGAAGAAATAAAAAGCACAAATTGTGCTGTTCAAATTGCAGGTCAAACAGGATTGCAGGTTTGACCTGCAATTTGAACAGCACAATTTGTGCTTTTTATTTCTTCGTTTTATTAAAGTTGTATCCTAACAGAATTTTTCAGTGTACTTCTCGTTGTGGTGGAAGCCTTTTTTCATTTTACTATTTTTGCCTATTAAGGCTTCCTTTGGAGGTGGTTTTTGGTTTTGTTGTTTGTGTTAGTAATTAGTAGGTTATTTAGTGCTTACAACAAGTTCTAAACAAGTGCTGATCATGAATAAGCAAATTCAAGTACTAAAACTAAGAATCTGCATCTGGACTAAACTAGTTACAGGAATGGGGGGAAACAAGTGCAAATGCGGGCTTTTAAATCAGAAAGTTGAGAGAGATGGAAAAACTGCCCAAACGGCCAATAACTACAATTTCTGCACCAGAACCACTCTTTATGTGGTAGATAGGTTACCTAGTGCTTACCCATCCCAATGATAAGCTAGAAGGCTTCCCTCCAACACAGAAAGCATGGGGGGCTCAGAAGCTTATATACAGTCCTGGATACAGCAAATCTGAATCTGGACTACACTATTTACAGGAAAGGTAGAAAACAGACCTAGATTTTTTTTTTTATATATATACAGAAAAGTTGCTAAAACAGCAGTAAAAACAATTCAAATGCAGTGGAAGCTAGCACACTTGAGTATGTAGCAATGTTAGACCAAATAGTTTTAAAAAATGCAATTAAATTAAAAATGACTAAAAACAAGTGCAGAAGGTGTCTATTAGGTAGAATGAGATAAAGAGATGGGACAGGGGGGAGTGTCCCAGATCAAATCTACAGTGGGGGCAGGCAACTGCCAAAGCCTCCAAATTTAAACAACAAGACAGTAATAGGGAGGATGGGTATGGGAAAACCAACACCTTCAACAGAGATCTGAAAAACTATACAGTGAAGCAAAAATAACAGTGCACAACTCTGAAGTCAGCCAGCAATGATATACAATTAGTCAAACAACAATTAACAGTACACAACTCTGAAGTGCCAGAAAAATATACTTAGCTCTGTATATCTCCAGATAGTTTGACACAGGAAGGCTCCAGCAATGATATGCAATGAAATGGAAAGTAAATGTTGTAGGAGCTAATCTAATATCTGAGAAATAAGCTTCAATACTACTAATAAGCAAGATAAAGCACTTATCTTTATAGCTCTAGTATGACTTAAGGCCAGGAGAAGTTGACTTATTAGAGTAAAGCTAGCTAAGAATATTTTTCAGTTTTTGAAAAACAAGGAGAATCTGTAGATCCAAACTGGGAGGAATGAATGGTTAATGAGAGATAAATGGTAAATGACAATGGCAGAGGTGACATGAGGGTCAAAAGGGATTTGGAAAAAACAAAGATTTCAATGATGGTAAAACACTCAGACATATTATGTGTGCTCAATATTGTTATACGATCATATACCCATTTGTCATTAGGGATAAATGCGGCAGGGAATAGTAACATATTATGCGTGCTCAATATTGTTATACAATCATATACCCGTTTGTCATTAGGGATAAAT
The DNA here is from genome assembly GCF_019279795.1 of Protopterus annectens. NCBI lineage: Eukaryota > Metazoa > Chordata > Ceratodontiformes > Protopteridae > Protopterus > Protopterus annectens. The sequence goes on from NC_056744.1 coordinate 1,404,105,662, forward strand.
GCGGCAGGGAATAATAACATATTATGTGTGCGCAGTATTATTATACAATCACATACCCGTTTGTCATTAGAGATAAATGCGGCAGGGAATAATAACATATTATGTGTGCTCAGTATCAATATACGATCACATACCCTTTTGTCATTAGAGATAAATGCGGCAGGGAATTGTAACATATTATGTGTGCTCAGTATCATTATACAATCACATACCCGTTTGTCATTAGGGATAAATGCGGCAGGGAATAATAACATATTATGTGTGCTCAATATTGTTATACAATCATATACCCGTTTGTCATTAGGGATAAATGCGGCAGAGAATAGTAACATATCACGTGTGCTCAGTATCATTATACAATCACATACCCAATTGTCATTAGAGATAAATGGGGCAGGGAATACTAACATATTATGTGTGCTCAGTATCTTTATATAATCACATACCCATTTGTCATTAGGGATAAATGCAGCAGGGAATAGTAACATATTATGTGTGCTCAGTATCATTATACAATCTCATACCAATTTGTCATTGGAGATAAATAGGACACCGAAAAGTAACATATTATGTGTGCTCAGTATCGTTATATGATCACATGCCCTTTTGTCATTAGGAATACACAGTTGAAATAGTTCCACAAACGTTTGACCAAGAAGGAAACCCAAAAACAATGTAGAGACCCTCGTTGTCCTAAACGCAATATATTTATTTAAAACAGACAGTTACACAGCGTTTTCGCCACACAAATAAGGTGGCTTCTTCAGAGGAAAAAGGGGGCAGCCAAACTCAAACAGTTTAAATACAAAAAGTTAATTAAAGGCAAGTGCTACCAATTAACAATGAATTGTGCACCAAAATGCCTTTAACCATGCTGAAGCAGTAAAGTACCAAACTGCAAAAGATGCCTCACAGGCAGAAGTACACTGTTTAAGCGTATTAAAAAAACTATAAACATATATTTATAAAACATCATTGACGAAACAGTGCCCATTTTTTAAAAAACACAAAACAAAATTAAAAGAACAATGTCCACAGGAAGAAATGTAACAAACTCCTGTGTACTCATGGTAAAATAAGTAAGATAATGTATAATAACTTATAATAAGAACAAACGTTCAGAACAAAACATTATCTTACACAGAGTAACATAACCTGACAATACAAGTATATACCATTTTAGTAAAAGGTATTTTATATAATAAAAAAGATCTATTGGTGAAAGACAGGACCATATTAAATATATAAAGTAGACTGATCAAAAATACCAGCTAAATCAGGTACCAACACAGAAACAGGGTACACTGACACAAGGTAATACACTGCTGCAACCACCAATTGTGGACTATTACAAATCATTCTACTTTATATATTTAATATGGTCCTGTCTTTCACCAATAGATCTTTTTTATTATATAAAATACCTTTTACTAAAATGGTATATACTTGTATTGTCAGGTTATGTTACTCTGTGTAAGATAATGTTTTGTTCTGAACGTTTGTTCTTATTATAAGTTATTATACATTATCTTACTTATTTTACCATGAGTACACAGGAGTTTGTTACATTTCTTCATGTGGACATTGTTCTTTTAATTTTGTTTTGTGTTTTTTAAAAAATGGGCACTGTTTCGTCAATGATGTTTTATAAATATATATTTATAGTTTTTTTAATACGCTTAAACAGTGTACTTCTGCCTGTGAGGCATCTTTTGCAGTTTGGTACTTTACTGCTTCAGCATGGTTAAAGGCATTTTGGTGCACAATTCATTGTTAATTGGTAGCACTTGCCTTTAATTAACTTTTTGTATTTAAACTGTTTGAGTTTGGCTGCCCCCTTTTTCCTCTGAAGAAGCCACCTTATTTGTGTGGCGAAAACGCTGTGTAACTGTCTGTTTTAAATAAATATATTGCGTTTAGGACAACAAGGGTCTCTACATTGTTTTTGGGTTTCCTTCTTGGTCAAACTTTTGTCATTAGGGATAAATGCGCCAGGGAATAGTATCATAAATGTTTTTACTCAGATATTATTTTATACTCATAATGGCTTTGCTAAGCATCAGTGTGTTACAGAAACTGATCATACTCTGAAAGAAAGCTCTACTACCATTATCCAAAGTGTTTCACTTAGCCCATTTCATAAACAAAGCTTGCATATATATTAATACTAAGAGACTGACCCAAATAAAAAAAGGCCATCAAGTTTTCTGAAACCAATCAACTGCAAGCTTGACAATGCAGACTATGACCATATCAAGTTTCCCATTTCTAATATTAGCAGTAGGATAGATATTGTATTTCTTTCCCAAGACATTGTTCATTGTGCCACAGACTCTATGATAATGCCTAATGTACTAAGTAATTACCTTCACATCTTTTTAACATTGCAGTCTCCTTTCCTTGAAGTGCTTTCATATTGAAATCACCATCATTGTTTACAAAGAGGAAAGCTTAAACACATGAAAATACAATTATGATGGCATTTCTAGGATACACTGATATGAAAACAACCATTAACAGCAGTAACAAGAGTTTTTTTTCCTCAACAGTAACACTATTTAACATTATCCAAAATATAAAATTTCTACAAATAATTCATCATGCTGTTGAGATAAAAATCCAAAAATCAATAAGTTAAGAAAATAAACAACAATATGTTAAAAAAGCAGATGTACTCCAGCTTTTGTCAAACATATATGAATCTGAGTGACAGACTTAAATGATCATATGACTGTAGGATTTGGCACTCTAAATACATGTCAAAGCAAAGTATTGCTACCTCCATTTATTTCTAAAATAATTTCTGTATCATTATCTCAGACTATATGATGAAAAACACACCACACAGCCAGAAGGTCAGATAGCACCAATATCTCTTTGACATTTTCTTGTATTGTTCTCATGCAGTCTGTACTCTACTTTGATAACTACAAGGCTTAGGACTAGATGGCATTACACACAGATACATAAACACTTGCTGTGTTATTGAATTTAATAACAATGCCCAGTGTTATTTTACAGCTAATGCAAAACTTAATTAATAATAATTCATCGATTAGTACTAGGCTAACTGCCTTTGTGGACCATTTTAAGCCTAGCAAATTACCCTATGTAAGAATCAAACCCTGAACCTTGTGTCTGTAAGGTAAACACCTTAAGAATTATGCCAACCTTTCACCACCCCCAGCACAGATATTAGGTCAAATTCTCCAGCTCATAATATGAAACAGGTTGTAATATCTTTATGATGACAGTCAACTGCCAGCAGAAGAGTGGTAAAGCCCAGAATATGATCCAGATGGTATGGATTCAGTTAATTGCTCAAGTGCTGGCAAAACCAAAGTGGGATAGGACAGTAATGTTGATACTATGTCTGCTCATCACTCTAAAGGTGGGTGGTGTGGCACAGAAAATCCTAACAATGCAAACAGAGTCAACTGCTAGTATAGCCCAGGAGATAAACGGATATCAGATAGTCAAACCTGCAGGTGTGCCAGTGAAAAGTACCATCAAAACCATGGTGTTTTCTTTACTGCTGCACAGGTTAAAACAGCACTATCCAAGGCCAAGAATACAGCTTCTATGGGATCTGACCATATCCCTGGTTGTGTTCTAATTAAGAAAAGACCCCATGAATATCATAGCATGTCAGACTGATGTTAATTAAATGAGTATGCTCATGTGCAGACAGCTGTGATCAGTCCTATACCAATGTTCCATAGTCAAGTAAGGCTTATCTGTATGTTTGTAGTCATGACCCCCCCCCCCAAGAACTGGAGGACACGTGTAAATCACAGTACTCAATACATGTGCCACAGTGACAGGCTCAACATGACACTCACAAAATAAATGTCTACTGCCATGAAACCCAAAGCTATATTCACATGTGTTCAAGCAACATATCAAGGGATTAAACTGATGTGATGTAATGGCTGTTGTGTGACCTCAGTACATTCACACAAAATTAATGCCTATAATAGAATTGATCACGCTGTACAACTGCTTCAACTAACAATATGGATTTTAATCATGTATACCCCAGTGGAACTGTTATCATAGCTGTTGAACTCCACCTATGTGAAGCCATTCAATCAGCTGTACTTTATTGGGTCATAATTTTTACCTTCTAGATGGATGAAGTATCTGCCACTCTATACATACAAAGTATAATTGTGGGGGATTTCATTCCTGAAAAACAGTTAAGGACACACATGCTTACAGTCACTCAGTGCTGGTTTGGAACACTTTGCTAAGCATTGAGAAAATCAGCACCATAGTGGGATCACTGAATGTGCCATGGTATAAGTGCATCGTGAACTGTCGTGTGTGTGGTTATGTGAAAGCATTACATCATGTGCGCGAATCAAGGAATATGTGTTCCTGTAATTACTTAGAAAGAACCTTGCTGTATGTCAGACAACATTGCCTGATGCCAGGTATACATAAACTCACCTGTAGCCCCCTGCTATTGTCACTGTGATGGTTGAACAGCAGTTACGTACAATGTATATATAACTCTATATCAGTACACATGCCTTACTTAGGCAACAACATACATTACATCATCTTATGTCCTCATTCCTGAGGAGGTATCTCACCACAATTGTTATGAAACAACACTCTACAATAACAGCATCAGTCCTCAATACAGCCTTTCCAAAGGAAATGCAAAATCACCTCCTGCAACAGCAAACAAACCTACATATGAACATACAACATGTGGGTGGCAGTACTGTTAACAACATGTACACTGACTGCAAGCAGTGACATTAGTATTTGAACTATATCACCAACATTATAGTCTAATGAAGGTTTTCTGAAACACAAGTGTAACTACAGCTTTATTCGACAACTGTGACGCAGCACATTTCAATGGATGACATCACCATTGTGTATTACCTTCTTGCTTCTGCTAAAAGTGGTTGCACAGCAGATGCACACTGCATAGATATACCCTATATAGTTATTTGCAACCTATTCTGCACAGTAAGGGTAAGAAACACACACACACAGTCATTCCTGTATTCAACCTCCTTACCTATGCACTGAAACAATCTACACAAAAGTGTATCAAGCATACATGCCACAGGAGAAATCTGACTGCATGTAAGTCAAACTGCATCATGGAAAGATGACAGCATTTGTGTCATGCAAAGGAAATGTGCGTGGAACTGTAAATGGTATCAATACTAAGAAGTGTAAGACACCCCTGCATCCATTTACACACACACACACATACACACACACACACACACACACACACACACACACACACACACACACACACACACACACACCATTACTAGAGTATTACTGCTGTATTTGAATTCTCTACTTATCAAGTGACACAATCTACATATAAGTGTATTATGGATGTGTGCAATAGGAGAGATCTGACTTTAGTGGTGTGAGAGTGAATTATTGAAATTATGACCTCATCAGTGCATATTGTCTGCAATACACTGATGACCTCATCAGTGTATTGCAGACAGTATGTATTTGTGGACAGAGTGAAAAGGTGATGTGGGATTGATCTATCTTACCATAAAAATGTTTCTCATGAGTGGGAGTCAAAGGATCACAGCTACTGAATTAATCATTTGGTGATGCTATGGACCCACCATCACACGCAGAAGTTAATTGTTCTGAGCTTAGAACCTTTTACCTATATAGTTATGCAATCTAGAGGACACAGTACTTAATGCAAGTGCCACCACAGGAGTCGAAGCTTTATAGTGTGAGAGTACACTTTATAGATTTTGACATCAACATTGTGTTGCAGAGAAGATGATGTTGGGAGACAGGTCTGACATTGATGTGGATTCATCCTGCAGTGTAAACGCATCTCCAGGCTACTATTTTATTGATGCCAGCAGCAGTTAAGGCCATATTTACATAACTCCATACAGATAAGTTGACAGCTGAGAGATTAGAACCCCCACCTATCTAGTTATAAAATCTGGAGAATACAGTACTTAAAGCAAGCACCACCACAGAAGTCTGACTTCCAATGTGTGAGAGTACATTTTCTATAGGATGATATCAGTGTTGTACTGCACAAAAGATGATGTTGGAGGGTCTGGCATTGATGCAGACTCACCCTGCAGTGTAAAAGTTTCTCCAGGCTACTATTTTATTGAGGCCAGCAGTACATAAGGTCATCATGACACAACTGTATGCACACACAGACACACACACAAGTTAACTGCTGGGAGATTAGAAATCCCTTCCTATCAGTTTAGATAATCTAGAGGACACAGTATTTTATACAAGCACCACTGCAAAAGTCTGACTTTTGCAGTGTGACAGTGCAGTGTGGATAGGAGTAGCTTCTCATTCTGTGCCACAGAGGATATTGTGATGTTTAAGGTTTTATCTAAATCTGTATTTGTTGATATGAAATAGTAATTGTAATCTTTATCATCAATAATAAAAACATACTGATGACTTAGGTCAGCTATGCTGTCATTAATGTATATTGCAGAACTAAGACTAACATGTACATGTGTTGAGTACATGAGATACACTTAGAAAGAAACACATGATAGACAGTGAAGCATTCATGGATCATCAGGTTATGATGATGGTATTTAAACTTTAATAAATGGTACTGATATTAGGAATGGTATGTGCTAATGCATGGGCAATGTGGACTGTCAATACCAAGCAACACTTAACGTTTCAGTGCAGGAGGGATAAATAATGACGAAGTATGTGTGCCAAGGCTGTATGTGGTTGTATATCATTTGAGTCATTACTGCAGTGCAGACCCAACTGTCCAGAATGAAGTGGTCAGTTAATCACTAAAAATTAAGAGATTGTCATGAAACATATCATAGAAGTACAACATCACAGTAAGAAATAATATGACATACATCTGGAATCGAATCCTTCATGTTGAGGTGCTATGGTATGCAGCTAGAACTTGTCTGATTGAAGACTGCTGGAACAGGGCTCTGTTTTGAGTTTTTTTATTGGTTAATTGGTTAATTTGTTTAAATCAGTTTGCTTGTTTGCTACTGTTATATTAAAAAAAGTTCTAGCTTGTTTTCCTGTTACTAGAGTAGTCCAGATACAAATTTGCTGTATTCAGGACTGCACTGTAGTTTCTGAGTTACCCAGACCTTTATGTGTTAGGTCTCTCAGCTTATTGGTGGGAGTGGTAAGCACTAGCTAGCCTATCTACCACAAGAGGAGTGGTTTCTAGTTCCCTTTTAACTTTCTGCTTTAAAAGCTCGTGCTTGCACAGATTTGCATGCCGTGCAGCGCCAGTAAACTAGGTAAACTGTTGCCAGAAAGTCTGCGCTTCAATTTTTCCCTTAGATCCTGCTAGTTCTCTTCTTTCTTGCATTTAACTAGTTTATTCACCTACCACTTCATCTGTTTTCTTGTAGCAATTATTGTAGCACACATAAGTGCTAACTGTACTAAACGTCCTATAAGGAAACAGGTCCAGCACTTATTAATAAAGACCATCCTTCTTGGCATGTGTAAAGGTCAGTTCCCTGTGCTTTCCCCTATTAACCTGGTGAACATGGGCATTCTGAGGCAGTGTAGCAACTGCTTCATGTACACAGGCAACCCTCTCCTCTTACCTCCCAACACTCAGACTTGTCAGAGATGCACTTATATATCCAAACTGAAAGACATGCACACTCCAGCCAAGACCGGAATAGCTGGTCAAGAGGAGAAGATCAACACCTGTAACACATCATAGGTTCATAGGTTCATAAGTGAGTACTAGACTAATGGCCCTGGAGCCTTTACAGGCCTAGCCCATAGGATTACCCTGGTGGGAGGTTGGCATAATGGTTAAAGTGTTTACCTTACAAGCACAAGGTCCAGGGACTGATGCTCAGACACGGTAAATGGCTAAGCTTAAAATGGCCTACAAAGGCAGTTAGCCTAGTACTAACCTATGACTCTAAATCATGCCACCCAACCTTAGTTTCCAGTGCCTCTGTTGAGTAGAGCCACTGGAGTGATCCTCGGGGTGAATTTTCTATTTTCCATCCACTCATCAAGATGTCTCTTCAAGAGATCCAGTGAGGTGCTTTGTTTGACATATATGGGAAGTCTATTCCATAGCATGGGCAGTCTCTCTGTTATGAACCTGTCCCTTCAGCACATTCTGTTGATTGTAGTAATGAGGCTGAGATCTCTGGAGCATGTGGTGTGGAGGGATTGGGATTTCTTTAGATGTAGCATTTCTAACAGAGCTGTGTCAGCCATGGCTTTGTAAGTCAAGCAGCGATTGCCTATAAGTAGGCAATATGAGACAGAGAATAGTTGGAATTTTTTGAGTCTGTCCATATAGGACAAATGTTTAAGACCTAGCATCCTCTTTGTGAGGTACTTTTGTGGCCTCTCCAGTAGTTGCAGGTGTCTAGTGAGGTACATACCAAATGGGGCATTGTACTCGATGACTGGCTTAATGAGGGAAGAGTACAGGGAGACAATGACCTCTTTTTTCCTGGATACAAAACCCTTAGTAATGAGATGTGCCACATAGAAGGACTTTCTGACCATAGTGGCAATGGGATGGTAAAAAGAGAGGTCAGTGTCAGCCTGTGTTCCCAGATCTCTTATAATACCTACTGTGTTCAGTAGACTACTATCAATGTGGTAGTTCATGGGAAATGGGTTTTTCCCAGAGGGGATGACGACACATTTTTTGCCATTGAGCTTAAGGCCATGGTTCTGACACCAGTCATTGGTCTCAGTGAGGCCTTTCTGTAGGATGTCAAAATCACTTGGGGAGTTAATAATGGCTCCCAACTTGCAATCATCTGCAAACTTTGGCATCCAGAATCCCTTCATGTTGGCCTGCACTTCTGAGAAGTAGAAACCAAACAGGAAAAGAGCCAATACAATCACTGTGGGAAACCACTTGTGACTGGTCAGTAGTCTGACTTGGAGTCAACTACTTTCTGTGTGTTCTGTCTATGAGCCAGTTTGCAACCCACCTGGTGATATAGGGGTTGATGCCTAGCTTAGTGAGTTTTTCTATGATTCCTGAGTAGGGAATGGTATCAAAGGCCTTGACCACATCAATGTAGGCTGTATGAACCACCTTGCCTTCATCCACAGCTCTGGTGACTGACTCAAAGAAGTCGACCAAGTTGAGCAGGCATGATCTACCCTTCACAAAACCAAACTGCGTGGATGCAGAGTTTGGAGATTCCCTATATCCTTGTTTATTAGGTCCATGATGATGCATTCCATAGCTTTGCATTTCAGACTTGTCAGGCTAATGGGGGCGATCGATCCCAGGGTCTGTAGTCGCTCCTCCTTTGTGGAGAGGGATGACTATAGCAGTGTGCCATTCGGTAGGGACAAAGCCTGAGGTGAGGCTGTGATTGAACAGGGCACACAGCTGTGGTACCAGTTCACTTTGTAGTTCATGTAGAACACAGCCAGGGATATTGTCGGGTCCCATGGAAGCTGTATTCTTGGCCTTGGACAATAGAGGTTTAAGTTCTGCTGTAGTAATGCTGAGTGCCTGGCATTCTTCCGGTATTGTGATTGGTCCTTTAGGGGGGGAGAGAGGGGTAAGGAATCTATCGGCCAGTATGTTGTTAATATCTGTTGGCTCAGTATAGGAGGTACCATTGTCTAGTAACTCATAGCAAATCTGGGTATTGCCATGGAGATTCTTGATATAACTGTAGAAGGCTTTGTGGTTGTTTTTAGTGTCTGCAGCAATTCTGCCTTCATAGCTAGCTTTAGAGGTTTTGATGAGGGAGCTCAAATTTTTGTTGAGGCTAATAAGGGAGTTTTTCCAGTCTTGGGACTTCACCTTTTCCTGCAACAGTTTCTTCCTTCTGTTGTAGAGTTTGATAATGGCAGGGGACCACCAGATTGTCTTCCTTTTTTTGGAGGACAGTATCTTGGTTCTGTTGGGTATGGCTAGTTCCATGCATTTATGTACGTGTTCATACAGTGCATTGGTGTATGATTCGGTGATCATGCACCTATGTTCCATTTGCATGGGTGCCGTAAAGTTAGTCACCTCTGTTCTTATTAGCCCCAAAGTTAGCTTTGGAGCAGTTTTTCATGGTGATTACCTTTGCTGGTGGTGTGGGTAAGATGTAGATTTCCATGATAATTGTTTGTTGTCATATCTAACCAGGGAGAAATTGACTATTGGTGTTGAGCAATGGTTGCCCATGTTAGTAGCACATGGTTTTGTGAAGGGTAGACCATGCCTGCTCAATCTGTTTGACCTCTTTGAGTCAGTCACCAGAGCTGTGGATGAGGACAAGGCAGTTCATATACCCTACCTCAATCTGGCTAAGGCCTTTGATACAATTCCCCACTAAGGAATTATTGATAGACTGACCAAATTAGGCATCAACCCCTATATTACTAGGTGGGTTGCAAATTGGCTCACAGATAGAACCCACAGTGCGAAAGTAGCTGAATCCAAGTCAGACTGCCGACCAGTCACTAGTGGAGTCCCACAGAGGTCGGTCCTGGGTCCTCTTCTGTTTGGCATCTACTTCTCAGAAGTCCACACCAACATGGAGGGACTCTGGCTGACCAAGTTCACCGATGATTGCAAGCTGGGAGCCATTATTAACTCCACAAGTGATATACACATCTTAAAGAAAGGCCTCACTGAGGCCAGTGACTGGTGTTGAAATCATGGCCTTAAGCTTAATGCCAAAAAATGTGTTGTCATTCCCTTTGGGAAAAACTCAGTTCCCACTAATTACCACATTGATGGTAGCCCACTGAACATTGAAGACGTTATAAGAAATCTGGGGGCATAGGTTGACAGTAACCTCTCCTTTGACCACCACATTGACACTGTAGTCAGAAAGTCCTTCTGTGTGGCACATCTCATTACCAAGGGTTTTGCATCCAGGAAGAAAGAGTTCAACAGAGATGTTGACCTTTTCTTCCTGGATGCAAAACCCTTCCTTCATTAGACCAATCATCGAATATAATGCCCCATTTGGCATATACTTCACTAAACACCTGCAACAGCTGGAAAGGCCACAGAAGTACCTCATGAAAATGATCCTAGGCCTTAAACACATGCCCTACATGGACAGACTCAAACAACTCCAGCTTTTCTCTATCTCATATCATCTATTAAGAGGCAATCTCTGCTTGATTTACAAAGCCATGTCTGACCCAGCCCTGTAAGAAATGTGACACCTAAAGAAATCCCAATCCCTCCACACCACATGCTCCAGAGCCATCAATCTCATTAGCACAATCAACAGAACATGCTGGAGGGACAGGTTCATAACAGAGACTGCCCATGCTCTGGAATAGACTTCCCATACTTGTCAAGCAGACCACCTCACTGGCTCTTTTCAAGAGAAATATTGATGACTGGATGGGAAATAGAAAGTTCATCCCAGGGATCACACCAGTGGCTCTACTTGATAAAGGCACCAAGAACTGATGGTGGCATGATGCCAGGGCACTTCTATGGGCTAGGCTACACACCTGTGAACCTATGGTGAAAAATGAATCTTCAACACCCCACTGAAGATGTTGCATTTGGCTACATACAATAATCAAATGATTCTGTTTTCTGACAGTGCAGCATGTTTAAGCATAGTTTTGCAAGGATAACTGAACTACTGTGGGTGATGGCAACAACTGATCAGGCTTTGCCATAGGACAGGAGAGCCATTCAGTGTTACTCAACATTGGAGCTCAATGCCAATGTTCATACAAATGCTGAGGACCAAAAGGGAAGGTTTTCTTATGGGCCATTTCTGGCCATTTGTGTTGTGTGTGGTTCTATTGTTTGACCAAATTAAGTGTGTGAAAATGCGTTGACAGGAAAGTGGTGAAATGGGCTGGGCAAGCAGAGGAGAGGACACAGTGTAAAGAATAGAGGAATTTGCAGGGGGAGAATTGTAGATAACCACAGCTATCCACTTCTTCACAACATAAATGTAGAAGTGTAGACAAAATTTGTTGAATTTAGACTGACACCACACCAAGGGAATGTGATAACAACAGAATAATGTTATACAGCCAATTGTACCAAATCAAGTGTGTCAACAAGACACATAGGTGAAGTGGAGAGTTATGTATGGAACTGAGATGGTGCCAATTTTTTTTTTTTTACATTTAAAGAGAGGAATGTTGGATGAAGGAATTTAAGTGTTAGGTAGGTAGGTTAGGTGAGGAAGCAGGCACAAACATACAGGACAAACAAAACAGACAGGAATGGTGATGGACACAAAAGGATAAGGGACACCATGATAGAAGATAGGTAGGGGACATCGAAGGTGCATCCATGTCAAGTCTGAGAACAGGGAGAATCTAATCCTCACCCTCAGAACTGTCATCACTATCTCCTATCTCAGTTTCCTGTTTCAATGATCAACATGGCATTGTCTTGGCAATATGACAAAGCATCTTTTCTATATGGCCAATTTGGGCACTGAGGTCTCTTTCCATTCACCCTGTACCAGCCCTGTCAGCTCCTGGTGGGTGACAAAATCTCCACCTCTACTAATACTACTCCTGAAGGGTACCAGTGTACCATCTGCCAGGGCTGAGTTGCCTGACTCAGATAGGATAGGTAGGGCAGAGATAAGGGAGGCAGTGCTGACAGCTTGAGACCCTGAAGTGTTGTGAGCCAGTGTTACAACCTGTGGAGTGATGGTGGGCCAATCGATAGTGCTTGGTCTACCTCTCTGTAATGCATATCAGTTTTTGCAGAATTTTATGACAACAGAATATTTTTAAGTCATATAAAATATTATCCCTGCAAAAACGGGAGAGAATTAGATCCATGGAATATAACATGAGTATACAATTTCAGAAAATACACAGTTATGAATATCCAGCCTATACATCTTTGCCACATCCAGGTATGATGGGAAGGTCTCAGTCTGTTGTACCATTAATCAATTGTACTACTAAGATATCATAAATACAACTCTTTATTTCAGTATTCTCATACTGCATATAATTATAATAGTTAATAGGCTTACAGTAAGACCTGATGCATACATACTCAGTATCTCTCTAAGGCAATTTAACCTCTTTTATGTGTATCCGTTTTCCCTGCAATGTCTTCAGCAGCTGTACAGTAGAGAAGAGAAAAAGAGATATGGAAGCATATTGAATAACAGTCTTGGGTATGGCTTGCATTCTATAGCTTTTAATGCTGATGGGTCAGTATACTTACAGAACTGGGGGACATCAGAAGTTCTAAACTCATACTTCCATTGGCTACAGAGATCCTTTATTGTGTCATTTCAAGTCATTATATTGGTGACGGCAGTTCTTTCTAGTGTGGGTTGTCAGCTGCACTGGAGACACCCTTGGCTAATTTGTTGCACACCTCAGTCTTATACTGAGACCCAACATAGTCACCCTGCAATAGCCTACAGCTGTAGTGCTTCATGAGGAATGCTACAAAAATCCTGGAGTCCTCAACACCCTACTGCTGTGCTTTAAATTCAGCACCATCATCTGCACCAGCCATGCCTGCAGACATCAAGCAGCAATTCTGTCTAAACTGGTGCCAAATTGCAAATCTCTCATTTAATACATAGTGTACAAATACATACAACCATGCCAACTACATTTGTGTGATGGAAAGTAGAGGGAGGCACTGGAAAACAAAGAGGAAGGTATTTTATCAAACAGCAATGACGGTGTGAAACATGGCAGTGAGTTTTGCCATGTGTGAACCTCAACCTATTTAGACTTTTTCATATGGTCAACACTGACATACTCAATGGCTTGGCTTGTTATCTTTTGTGTTTTGGAGGATAAATAGGATGACTTGGCACATAACGGCCTGGAATTATACACTGTAAAAAGTTAGTTGACCAATGTGGAAATCAAACCTATGTACAAAATAATGTAGAAATTTCAAGCAAAGTACTTATTTGTCAGTGCTATAGGATGACTTATTTTTCACCATATTTATTACAGATAAACTGCATTCAATATGAATGGAGATATACTTCAGGTAGGCCTATATGTGTGTAACTTTAAGAAGTCCTGTGAAGTGCATTGCCATGGATGAGGCAGCATTACTGTTTGTAAATGTATGTCAGATGGTTAGACATTCATGAGCTGATTAATACAGGTTGGGGTATGATACATATACACTTCACTACACATACTGTCCTAGACACAGAGTAGGGCTATCTGACAAGTGATGATGATTTTAACTTAAGTATTCTGTGCATCATATATATGCAAGTGCATTTTAATTCATTATCATAATTATCCTTTTCAGATTGGAATGCAAATTTCTGCAGTGGGTGGTGAAAGTGGCGGAGAGAATTATCAAGTCCACACTCCCATATAACCAAGACTTGCACTCTGCTCAGTGCCTCAGCTGAGCCATGAAAATAGTCAAAGACTGCACTCACCCTGCCCATAGCCTGTTCTTGTGTTTGTCTTCAGGCAGGAGATACCGTAGCTTACATTGCAAAACCACCAGATTTAAAAGAAGCTTTTTTCCACAAGCCATTAGACTTCTGAAACCTAGTAATAGAATGCACTATGCTAGTCATGGAGGTCTGGAGTTACAATGCTGAAGTAATTCACAGAGATATGCAATAAGTCTATGAAAGTACAATCTTACATCTTATGTGCAATAGTAACAATGCCAGGTTAACATTCTGTGCAATATGCCAAGTTAGCATTCTGTGCAATTTGAAATCTGTCAGAGTTTGATCTGTGCAATATATTAGTTGTGCAATATTTTGGGTACTGATGAAAAAATGTAAGTGGAATAGTCTTGGTGCATGTGATTGTACTTCTTACTGCACTACATGTCTTACTGTTGTTATTGCTTTATTAGCTTTAGTATATGTGTTATTGTTGTATTTATATCAGTACATGTTGAATGTACATTGAGTTCAAAGTAATGCAATTTCATTCAGTTGCACTGTTGTGTGGTCTGAATGACAATAAAGTTCACTTTGACTTTGACTTTGGCTTTATGTTGCTTAAATAATTACACAACTATTCAACTGTGTTTCATAACTGGCCATTAAGGAGATATTGTGCCTAGAAAAATGTATTTAACTAAGCATTAATGAGATATTTCTTGCAATCAAGATAATTATGAGAGCAATTTGTATGTAGTGTTACCTTCCTAATGAAAGTATTGTTAGAAATTGATAAACACAAAAGCCAGAAGAATTAGCTGGATTGAACCCACTCAAAGTAATGCAGGCTGCAAATCACCACACAGCTGTAGAATGCAGAATCCACTTTATTAACTTCAAAACAAAAAAATCCAAGGATGAGCGCTTTCATCCAGAAATTTACCCCACATAGTTACTTCCTTCTTATACAGTTCAAACAGGAAGTTCCACCCAGTTATAAACCAATCAGTTATGTCATTAAAAGCACAATATTTACAGTCACTGAATTTAAAAAGTAGACAAAATATACAAATTGAAAAAGTTAATGAACATACCACCCTAAAAAACACACTATATATAAGCACTGCTTCATAAAATTACACTGTACAATAAATATTTAAATATGTTGAATGTATTAAAACAATAAATATGTGTAATTAAATACTAAAAACTAGATATAGTAGAAAATGTTAAGAGAAATAAATACATTTTAACATAAGAAATATTAAACATGTGAATTATTTAAAATGTTAAAATGCATAATGAAGAAATATATATATATATATATATATATATATATATATATATATATATATATATATATTTTTTTTTTTTTAACTTTTTAGTGCCTTTAGTTTTAAAATTGGGCTACTTTTTCAGTTTGTATATTTTGTCTGCTTTTTAAATTCAGTGACTGTAAATAATGTGCTTTTAATGACATAACTGACTAGTTTATAACTGGGTGGAACTTCCAGTTGGAACTGTGTAAGAAGGAAGTAACTATGTGGGTAAATTGTCTGATGAAATCTAGATCTTTCTGGACAAAAGCGCTCATCCTTGGATTTTTTTTGGTTCTGAAGTTAATAAAGTGGATTCTGCATTCTACAGCTGTGTGGTGATTTGCAGCCTGCATTACTTTCAGTGGGTTCAGTCCAGCTACTTCTTCTGGCTTTTGTGTTTATCTGCTTCAGTTTGTGCTTTGTGACTTTATTGTTAGAAATTGCCTTCTGACACCCATTGTAAAAATGTGTGTTCTCTGGATTTGAGTCCTGGATCACTTGTGCTTTGTCTCTAAAATCAGTGTACTTACTCCTTGCACCACATAGAATACTGTCCACTCAGTACGGTCCAGTGTGCCGATGTCCACACATCTTCAATAAGCCTGTTTGCACTACATCAGGCTATATCCTTTTTCACGTTGCTTTAAAATCATTTAATTTAACTCGTGCTGCAATGATACTTATCTGCAATATATAATGTTTTCCCTTACTGCTGTTCAGAGTGCTGTATCAAAGAGCACTTCTGCCACTTTAAAATACACTAATGATGACAACAGAAATTAAATTTCACAATTTGTGCCTTCGGTAGTAGACTCACATTTACTGCTGCTTCGAAACAGTGCCAGTCCAAAGTGCACTTTGCCAAAACAGATGCAAATGAGAAACACAATAAAAAGTGTCAACAGTAACAAATATCAAGGAACAATAATAAAAATATAGGATTGTGAAAATTCCTAGATCTGTATGTGTTATAACCTGATCATATGTTTGGAAATATGCATTAACTTGATCTATTTAGATTTGAAATCTGAATTCAGAGCAGTAACAACACACACTCAATTTTGTTTCTTATCCCTCTTTGCTGCCAACACAGGCTTAGAGTAGTAATCAGAAAATGTACATAACATGCAGATCTGAGTTAGAAGGCCATCAAATTACAGGTCCAACAGTAGAAAGATCAGAAAATGTCCCTTCCATATTTGCTTGAACATGTCTAGATGAATGCAATATTGGCAAATATTTTAGGCTAATAATGGTCCATACCATATTACTGAGCAGTTGCCAACACTGCCAGCTATTTATTTTCTTTAATTTCTGATCATAGTATCCTCCTGTCCACTTAAATACAGAAATGCAATACCATGGTCATTTATTTGCATCTTTGTTTCAATGTGTAATATAGCTGATCAGCATGCCAGACAGATTTTTAAGCAAAGGATGAACAGTGTGCTATTAATACAAGAACATCAATAATGTTAAGGTTGTTCACATAGCCCCCAAGGTGCTTACACTTTTTATTTTAAGTCTACTATGCATGATACACACACTTCAAAGTGATGACTCTGTTTAGTATTATGTATTGTAGTCAGAGTAATCATGGCATGCAATTAGCAGCTAACAATTATCATTGCTGCTCCCTGCACCCATAGGGCATGTGCATGCAATCATTTAGCTGTTGACAGCATGTTTACATCCGCTATACCAAGTGATTTTTTTTTTTTTTTTTTGGTACTCATGAATGTTAACAATTTCATACCTCATTTACATCTTCACAGTGCTCAGAGGGCTGAATCTACACTATATAAGGGTAGCAGTGCAGCTATGGAACTGGAAGGAGAGGAGACTGATTGTATAGAGACAGACCATTACTTGGGGGAGATTTTGTATAGATTGCTACACTATTTCATAAGGTACGTTTGTCCTCTTCATAAACTGCTTACATTTTTCATATTTAGACTGTATTTCAATATGCAGTAGGTAAACTAATTTTGATATATATGCACATATATCAGTTCTTGCTGTGCTTTCAAAGTTAGTATGGTTATATCACAATAGTACATTAATATTTGTTCTTGGAATTTCACCAGTTACTGCAGACAACTGTATTGTGTTTATTATCAACATTAAGGGGTTGTACATGTATAGCTAATGGAGGTGCTAGGCTTCTCAGATGTCCCATGGTGACCTCCACAACAGTGTAGGGACCAGAGGAAATTGTCTTAGCAGTAGGATGTTGAATCTTTGCTGAGTTATTGGTAATCCTGCCATCTAGTAGTTATTTACACAACTGCTGTCCTCATTACAGAAATGTTAATGGAATGGATGTAATGCTAATGTATCAGTTTCTTTTCTGTGGGGGAGGGAATGATTTTTGTATGTGTTAAAAATGTTTTTTTCAGTTTCATGTTATATGGGATTACGGCACCCAGACCATCTGTTCCATGCAAGCCACCATTCAGCAATGCAGAGAATGAGGTCATCATTGAAGTCATGGATCCTTCCTGCTTGATAGATTCAGAGAAGATATGTCTGCCAGAAAAAGCATATGGCAGTAGTTGTTTGCTGTCACAGACACAGTGAGTGGTCATGCCAGAAAATATAATTAGGTATGGCACCATTTTAATGATGTGATTATTGTTGCATGCAGGGGGTGCAGATGTAGTAGCATGTGAACAGATGGCTTGGAGGGGTCTTGCTAAAGAACCATGACTCACTGAAAATGACCGCTTCCATTCCAGACAGCTGAGCAGTGGGTTCACACAGACTCCTTGATGTTGGTGCTGATGTGGACAACAGGTCAAGTATGCCCCAAGAAGAAATTCTAGGCATGCTACATTTATGGCATTTAATGCCATTGTAGAGATCTTTATGTGTTTCTACTTCTATGTCTGTAAACATCAAAATGTTTGCCTTAAAAGAGAGAGGAGTCCAACAGAGATTGTTTTTGGGGGGATAGTCAGTCTGAATAATTCTGAAATATATATTAAGGGGAAGACAGGCAGAGCATTATTCTCTTGCCCTTGTGTCATTTGCATCATAATGCTTAATGGACTTCTTTCCACTGCCTTCCCTTTTCCCAGGGACATCAAAATTCCCATAGGAAAGACCACCTGCACATGGTAAGCACACACTTTCTTTGCTTAGTAATAACCATTACTTAGATGTAAGTCTGAGCAGAGAGTAAAAAGCATTATATTGTATTCCTTAACATCTGAAATTGTTTACATGAGTTTGTAGAACAAAGTTTAGATAATTTCTACTCCTCTTCTTGTGTTTAGTGCTTATTATCACACGTGATCCCGACAGTGGCAATAAAGAACTCATACCACCTGATGTCAGAGTATTAGTAGCATCTGATGATGATGATGACAATGATGATGATGATGATGAAGATGATGTGGTTGGTGATACAGAGACACAGTCAGGGAGGGAAATAGGTTCAGTCTGACACTGAAGTTGTGGGTTACACATCCAGTGGCCATTTTTGGACACAGTCAATATGCCTCAGCATATTCTCCTTGACAGGTTAAGTGTAATGTCATTGATCAGGGTAGTGTGGTTATTCAGGATGCAGATCTGATTGAGTCTGCCCATAGCCATCACGAGAGCATGGTATCACACAGAAGGGTCACTAGAGGTGTTCAAAGAAAGCCTACTGTCCTCCCTTGTCTTGATGCTATTGTGTCATTACATGCCACCAGACTTAATTATAACATTATCATGGAAGTAGAGGCATGTTCCAGAAGGACCTTGGAAGAGACTGTGTGAGTCCTAAATGTAGCACATTCTGATGTCCGGGACTGCCTCAACCACGTGGATGACTCACTGAATACCACGAGTGATACACTGGATCAGCAGTGTCTGTGACGGAATGTCTACTGTGGGAGGGCTATCATACATGTGTCCATAGAGCTGCAATATCCTCTGTTATTAGCCGACATGGCCATGCCAAATCATGCTCCCATAGTGGCATTACTTCCATTGCTCCATCAGTGATTGAGATTGTGGTACTAGATGAAGTCATGATGAGAGCTCATCCAGCAGATGACACTCATATTCAGATAGTAACCCCCACTTCAAATCAGAATATAGAAGTGATAATGCCACTGAACTGACAATCTACCATGCATGGCTCACACCTGTCAGACATGGCAGGACATAGTGCTAGCACAGACAATGATTGTGTTCATAAAGACACACACACACACACACACACACACACACACACACACACACACACACACACACACACACACACACACACACACACACACACACACACACACACACACACACACACACACACACACACACACACACACATATTTCACAAAAATTCCCCATACTAACTCACACACATGCAAGATAAGAAAACCTTAATGTGTATTGGAATACATCTCCTGTTAGTGGCCCTGAGATATTTTCTACTTTACTGAATGTTCTGAGATTCTTACTCACACACACACTCACTGTTTGGTGTTAACCTCGGCCTACTGCCCCACAACCTACCCTCTCCAAATGTTGGCAACTGTGCCATGCCTTTTGTTCATTTGGGTTTGACCTAGGCTTGCATATATGTCTGATGCACAGAGTGGATAGCCAAAAGAGTCTTTTTCCCTATGTTGATTTAGACATATTTATTACATAAAAGGATTTTTTTAGATTTTTTCTAAATATTCATTTTGGAAGACTTTTTTTCATTTAATATTGTCAGTCATGCATTCCAACCAGAGATATTACATTCTGGCTTATTGTTCTACTCGAGAAACTATTGATATAGTTGTCCTGTTGACTGTTTAGTGTACAGTGGGTAAGTGAAAGGCTTGATGCCAGTTATTGTGTATAATGCATAGCTGTAGATTAAGATATCATTCTTATCAGCCAAGAAAGCCAGCGATGGACACCTCACACAGGTTCTGATTGAGTACATTTATAACTAACAGTATGCAGGTATGTAATTTTCATTTATCTTCTTGTACATTTGCTGGTATAATACAGATTCTGCGCTTACCTTGGCATTACAGCAATTATGAGTCATGTGCTTTGGGGCTGTCTCTTTTTGATACACAACCTTTACATGGGAAAGTACAGTTTGTGGACATTGGATGACATCACTTTTAATACTTGTATGTGCTTAGGTTCTTGGGTATATTCCTTCAGTGGTGAGTGTTTGCATTGTAGCTGGTGAGTGTTTGCTAACATTTGAGTCTCCAATAGTGAGTGTGACTGCTAACCTTTGTTCATAGGTGGTTAGTGTGTGTGTGTTGTGTGCTTGTGCGTGTGCGTGTGCGTGTGTGTGTGTGTGTGTGTGTGTGTGTGTGTGTGTGTGCGTGTGCGTGCGTGTGCGTGTGCGTGTGTGCGTGTGTGTGTGTGTGTGTGTGTGCGTGTGCGTGTGCGTGGGTGTGCGTGTCCGTGTGTGTGTGTCTGTGTGTGTGCTTGTGTGTGTGTGTGTGTGTGTGTGTGTGTGTGTGTGTGTGTGTGTGTGTGTGTGTGTGTGCATGCTATTCTTTTCTTCTTACCTCTTGCAGGGCAAGTATATACCTTTGTAGGTGGAGGCTCTCTTTCACAACCCTCATCTGTATGTGCCTGAGATGCTGGCCCTGCCTGTGGTCCAGGAATATGTGATCCTGGCCCTTGCTTTTCCTGTTGTAGTTGTTTCTTCAAGATGATATTGTGCAACATGGCACAGACTGTGAGAATTTCTGCACAGGTGCTTGGGTCATACTGCAGGGCAACCCTTGATTTGTTGAGACAGTGGAACTGTGACTTCTGCATGCCAAAGACACATTCCATGATGTTTCTAGTTTGAACACGGGCATCTTTGTATCCTTCATTTGTGGTTGTGTGTGCATTTCTGATGAGTGTCATGAGCCATGATTCTAATGCATAACTTGTATCATACAGTAGAAGGCCTTGTGGACCATCACCCCTAGCAAAGCTTGTTTAAAGCTGCAAGGTGTGCCATATGTGTGAGTCATGGTAACTGCCTGGGTTGCCACATTAATGATGGTCTTTCAGGTATTATAGACAACCTGGCAGCTGACTGAGTGGAATCCCTTCCTATTGAAGTACATCCTTCCCTGTTCACCAGGTGAAGCTTTTATTTCTATGTGAGTACTGCCCATGGCCCCCTAAACTTCATGAAAGTGTGCTACGGCATAAAATTCCTGCATTGTTCTTGCTCTCAACTCTGGGGTGCAGGGACAATAGACCTACTGCCTTGCATAATCTAGCATAGCATTAAGACATTGGTGCAATATTCTGAAGGCTGAGGCCTGTGACACCCCTAGTATATCCTCTGTGGGTCTCTGAAATGTACCAGTAGCTAATATACTTAATGCTACACATACCCTAGTTTCCACTTGTATAGGTTTTTTCTGATGTGGGGACAGCAGAGGTTGCAGAGTTCCTGTAGAATTTCCCTATCAACCCTGTATTGTTCCATTATTTCAATAAAATTCAATTTATGATATATTAAATGGGGTCTGAATGCCCTACTTCTCCTTGGACAAGGTCTATCATCATCATCAGCAGCAGCATAGATTTGAGCCTGCTGCACATGCACATACAAGAGAGCAGCAGCAGCCCCTGACATTGTTTCTTTTTCTAAGTGTGATGGTGACTGTGTTCCAATAGGTTTTGTTGTTCATAACAAAGGGCTACACCGTATATAAATGATTGCTTTATAGTTTCCTTAATGGTTGCACCATATTGGATTGGTTAATAAACACATAATTTAGCTGATTATGTTTTCATTAGCATACCCTGCTGTTTTTATTTGTTTGGCAGCTCTATATATCATGTACAACTGTATGAATACAGATTAGTGCACACAGTAGTAAGGCGGAGATTAGTCGTTCATAAATCTGGCCATTGTTTACTTTATTAAGAACAATTTGTGTTCATTTTAATTCACTTTAGTTCAAGTTCAACATAATTGCCAAACTTCTTCAGGTCTATCTTAATTCGTACTACTCCTGCAAACTGTTTAATTTTTGGGGGGCGGTTATTTTAGCACAGTGTTATAGTTGCTGGACTCCTTGTGATACTTATAGTTTGAGAACTGCATTTTGTTTATCAGGACTGACATTTTATAACCTTTTATGTCTGTTGAGTGTCCTTCAGAATTGATTTTATACATCTAGCATTTCAAAACTACATGGTTGCTAAGCTTTCATAAAATCCAGTCAATTGCTAAGACATATGAGTTGCTTCTAAATCCTCAGGGCACAAGGGAATCTATTAAGTTTCAAATGTGATGTGAGCAAAACACGTTGCCAATATAATTACAGGGCTTTAAAAATCTAGCTGTATGAAAGCAAATTTTATTTTCACCGCCTCCTTCCTTCTGTTTGAATATCTTCATTCTAAGGCAAATTGTATTCTCTTCAATAGATGATTTAGGTAGAACCTGGCTTAGTATAATTTTTACATTAAAAGGATGTTTCTGCAAACATGTTCATATAGTTTTCATTGTTTTAAATGGAGCAGTATTTTGTCATAAAGGTTTCATTTCTAAATGCCATAGAAATTTCAAATAATCACTTCAAGGTCAAGGCAATTTAAAACAGTATTTCAAACTTCAGAAACAAGTTGTGAAATGCAGAAGCACAAAACTATAATATTATTGTACAGATCAAACCCTGTATGAAGTTATTCCAAGACTGTAAAAGCTGGAGAAAGCTGTTTATAGTCAAATACCAGGAAAACTGCAGGTGTTGCCCAAACATATCTGTCCTTTATTTATAAAAGGGTAGCACAAGCAATAGCACATCATGCCTTGTCTTTCTGTGACACAGCATGCAAGTCAGGTTAATATTTGCATTTTAAAGATGCATTTTATAAACAGAAAAATTAGATCATTATTTTATGCATTGTAAGACATAAATCAGTTTTAGAATTATCCAAAGCCCAAGTCGTACATTGGAAAATTAATAAAAGTTATAATATACTACTTGGCCATGAATGGGGGTGAGCCACTGCATTTAGATTATAGTGAGACACTCCAAAAACCTGGGTTAAAAATATTCACCTCTCATGGCTGCCTAGAGTATGATTTGCCTGGTCCCCTCAGTAGTAGAAGGAGGCTTCTTTATCAACAGGTGCAGGCAATTAAGCAAACCAGCCAACCAACCAACCAACCAAAATAAATAAATAAATAAATATATATATATATATATATATATATATATATATATATATATATATATATACATGCATACATAAATAAAAGAATAGATGCTGACTGAATGCATCTTTTGTACCCTTTTCTTCAATTGTTCCTAGATAAAACTACTTTCTGCTGATTGCAATTGTTTAGTGCTTACATATCTATTTCTGTTGTTAATTCTAGTAATCCTACTGATTTACTGTTAGTTTAAGAATATGTTAAAAGAATCAGTTTACCGCAACATAATGGTTATAAAGGAAGAGTGGCTATAGTGGTCTGATTTAGTGATTGCACTACACTATGAAGTGAGCATTTTGGCAGTTAATACTTTTAAGTGATTTCAGTGCCAGCTTAATTGTTGCAGTATTCATACTGTTTATTCTGCTCATTTTGTCCTATTAACTGATTACTGTAAGAGAAATATTAAACAATTGATTGTACCACGTTGTATTACAGTTTAATCCAGTTATTTCTATTTTAAAATTAACTCCTGCTAAAAATAAATAAATAAATAAATAAATAAAATTAAACCTCATATAATGAGTTTTGAACTGTGAATATATATGCATGTCTAAGTGACTACTAGGTACAAACTCAGTATCTTGTCAGTCTATCAGACTGAGATCCCTCACTTGTCTCATCTCACTTTGTAGGTTACAACTGCCATATTAATGCAGATATTCTGTCCCATTCTCCTCCCATGCATTCAACATTTAAATACTATTTTTTTTTTGCTTTATTCTAATTATATTTTCGTTTGAGTATGCTTCTGGAAGCCCATCTGCATGGCTCCTGTCTCTTCCCTTTCCATCCTTAGAGTATTGTTTTTATTCCTCCCCCAGTGGTGATGGATATATTAGTTGACCCAAGATTCTTACTTTGAAGCACAATGCTATTACCTGTCATATGTTTAACCTGTTTCCATACCATGCAGTGTCCTTACCAACAGCCCTTTTTAAAATTCTGCATGTTTGTTCTGTCTTTCCAACATGTATTGTATTAAATGACTTTGAGATGTATATAAAGGTAATAGGGATTAAGTAACTTCCATTCTGTTAAGTGATAACAGCCATGCTACTTTGTCAAGATCTTAGTGCAATGCATAAATGTAGACCTGTACCTGCTGCCATCATGGAGTCCATGTACAAGCTAAAACAAAACGACTGTGGCTGACAAAGTTTCCTGATGACTGCAAACTGGGCGCAGTCATAGAATCTCCAAATGATGTCAGCATCCTTCAAGAAGGTCTTACACAAACAAATGATTGGTGCCAAAGTTATGGCCTCAAATTCAATGCAAAAAAAATGTATTATCATCTCTTTCAGCAAGAGCGATGTTTCTGCAAATTACCACATAAATGTCAATGCCCTAAGTACGCACTCAGTGGTGATAGATCTATGCACTCAGGTTGACAGCAACCTTGCCATTGATCACCGTGTCTCCAGTGTGGAAAGAAGGGCATTCTATTTGGCTCCCCTCATAAGGAAGGTAATTGCCTCAACAAAAAGTGAGGTTATCACCTTCCTGTACCTTCTTGTACGATTCATTCTTGGATGGAAAAAAATGGATATTTAATTATAAACTGCAGTTGTATTCCAGGTAAATAGTTAACAGAATGGCTGCTTATTGAATTTTTGAGTATCTAGTTACAATTCATGCTGTTTTTTTTTTGTTTGTTTATTTTCTGTAACATCATTTTTAAAGGCTAAAGTATGTCACATTCTAAAATAAGGAAATAGAGATTTTCATTCTATATTGAAAAGGCAAAATATACTTAAGATTTTATATATTACACATTTGTCTTTGTAAGAAAAAATAAAAATAATCATGGTTATTGTGCAATGAATCTAAAGGCATCTGTGTTAGGGAGGCCGTGAAATTATAATGATAAAGAAACAACTCACATACCAAAACATGTGTTGTGTCTTTGCTGTCTATTTAAATATAATCACTAGCTTCAACTCCTTTTATACGTAAACTGTCCCATTGGACTGTGTCCCTTCTGGTAAGGAAGACCATCTTCAACAATTATATGTTCATGTAAAGGTAATGGCCCTTTTCATTTTCACAAATACTACTCCTTCCCAACAAAACATATCAATACCTTTTATCAGAAGTGATTTTATAACTGCACCCCCCAAAAAAATGATGACACATATACTGACCTCCAACAAGCCATATCATTTGTATTCATTAGTAATCATGTAACTGCCCTGCACTTAAACATGCATCGTCACCCCTACCTCAAAAAAATGCAGCCTCTTTCTGTGTATACCTCTGAAATGTGATAATGATAAAAGTGAAAGAAGCAATGATCACATGATCCCAGTATTTTAGCCTGTTGTCCATGGATATATATATATATATATATATATATATATATATATATATATATATATATATATATTTATAGGGTCTATGTTAAATGTTCGAACAAATGTTCGAACATAAAAAAGAAAAAAGGAAAACATACAAAAAAACACTTTAACAGTGTAGGCAGGGGGGTAAGCCCCCCTGCACCCCCCACACCCCCCTACTTAAATATACCAAGTCTGAGACCACACTTCAGTGCAGAAAAGGGAAATTCTCCCTATCTGCACCATACGGTACCGTTGAAAGTCTATCTTCGAGCACTCAAAATTTCAAACGTTTGGTCTCGACCATTAACATATACATATATATATATATATATATATATATATATATATATATATATATATATATATATATATATATATATATGTGCCTGATATCCCCAAAATTAGCTATGTAAGTTATTGCATTGCATAACTCATGTAATTTCCCTCTATGTTTGTACACAGCCTATTCACCGAAATCAAGATTGCCAGTTTCTATACATATTTCTGATGCGCAACTGCAAAGAAACGAGAAGAATAATATACACTTCATGGGATTACAGTGTGTTGTTCATGAACCTACATATCACAGTTGGGAAAGCCAGATGTCATACCTGCCTTGTTTTGACAAAAAGCCTTCTAAAGTACCTGTGCCAAAAGACAGCCACTTGATGTGTACCACTCTGATATTACACTGTGATGAAACTGAAAGAACAATTTATTGCAGGCATGTATTTCAACTTTGTCGTTCCCTTTATCCCTGCTGCCTCTCAGTAATCATCCCCCTCTGACTCAATACACCCATTTGTTCCCCATCACTTGGGAGAATATCAACCAGCCTAGGCCATCCTTCAGACTGTCATTAGAAGTGGCTTGAGTTTTTTTTTTTACTTTTCTCCTCAGCCCTAATTATATGCACCTGGCAAAGCACTGGGAAGGGATGTACAATGAGCTGTTCCTAAGGCTGTCCCCTCACAATCACAAGGCATGTTTCTTCAAATCAACCTCCTCACTCCCTTAATGGCAGAAGGAGTGGTTTTCACAGCTTCACTCAGTGAAAAATAAATATCAGAGAATCTGCTGTTTGGTGTAGTCCCACGTCAAATGAGTACAGTTTGCTATGAAGGCACTGTGATTTGTTGCTTATAGCAACTCCACACTTCCAAGATTTTCCTTCAAATGACAGTCAGGTGATGCATGGCTTCTTGCTTCCTCTCCTACAGATATGAATATTGTCCTTAACCTGCTCAGTAGTAGCTGAGCAAATGGATATCACTATGGCCTAGTAAAAATTGATAATGTGATAAGCAAGCAGCTATTGGACATAACTAAGGGATAGATAAAGAGGAAGAAAGTGGTAACCATGCTAGTCAACTGGTGACTGGATGTGACGATGGCAAAGTAAAACATGCAGAAATAGGTAACCATTTTAGTAGACCAGTAAGTGGGTGTGCAGGAGGCACAAATAAATAACCACATAAGTGCCACTATGGCCTACTAAAAGATGAAGAAATAGGTAACCATAGTAGTGAATCAGTGGCTGAATATTGCTGTGGACTAGTAAGGAAAGCAAAATGATTAACATTAGTGGATCAGTGGCTGGATGGGACTGAAGCCTACTTACACTATAGCAAGGCACTTGACACTGTAACACATGACAGAGTAGGAAACAATACAGACATCTTTGAGAGAGCAGTTAAGTAGAATCTTGAGAAATCACAAAAAAATGGCCAGGGTGTGAGTGTTTTTTCATAAGTGGAATCTTGGACAAAACTGCAGTTATAATATACAGTGGATATAAAAAGTGTACGCACCCCTCTTAAAATGCCAGGTTTTTCTGATATAAAAAAATGAGACAACAATAAATCATTTCAAAATGTTTCTCACCTTTAATATGACCTATAACCTGTACAATTAAATTGAAAAACAAGCAAATCTGTTAGGGGAAAAATATAAAAAAAAAAGTACAAAAAAGCTGGTTGCATAAGTGAGCACACCCTTAAGCCTAATACTTTTTGAAGTACCTTTTGATTTAATTACAGCATTCAGTCTTCTTGGGTAGGAGTCTCTCAGCATGGCACATCTTTACTTGGCAATATTTGCCCACTCTTCCTTGCAAAAGTGCTCCAAATCTGTCAGATTGCAAGGGCATCTCTTATGTACAGCCCGCTTCAGATTACCCCCCCCCCCCCCGATTTTCTATTGCATTTAGGTCTGGGCTCTGTCTGGGCCACTCCAAAAATGTAATCTTCTTCTGGTGAACCCATTCTTTAGTTGATTTGGATGTATGCTTGGGGTCATTGTCATGTTGAAAGGTGAAATTTCTCTTCATCTTCAACTTTCTAGCAGACACCTGAAGGTTTTGGGCCAAACGTGACTGGTATTTGGAACTATTCATAATTCCCTCCACCTTGGCCCCAGTTCCAGCTGAAGAAGAGCAACCCCAAAGCATAATACTGCCTCCGCCATGCTTCACCATGGGGATGGTGTTCTTTTGGTGGTGCAAAGTGTTGTTTTTGCACCAAATGTACCTTTTGTAATTATGGCCAAAAAGTTCAGCCTTGGTCTCATCAGACCATAACACATTTTCTCCCATGCTTTTGGGAGACTTGATTTATTGTTTTGCAAATTTTAGCCGGGTCTGGATGTTGTTTTGTGTAAGAAAAGGCTTCCCTCTTGCAACCCTATCCCATAGTCCAGATATCTGGAGAATATGGGAGATTGTTGTCACATGTAGTACAGCAGTTCCTTCAGTGTTGCTGTAGGTCTCTTGGCAGCCTCTCTGACCAATTTTTGTCTTGTCTTTTCATCAGTTTTGGAGGGACATCCAGTTCTTTGCAGCATCACTGTTGTCCCATATTTTCTCCACTTTTTGATGACTGTCTTCACTGTGTTCTGTGGTATATCCAGTGGTGTGGAATTTTATTTGTACCCTTCTCCTGACTGATACCTTTAAACAATGAGATCCCTTTGATGCTTTGTAAGCTCTCTGTGAATGATGGCTTTTGCTGTAGCAGGCAACTGAGTAAATGTCAGGAAAACCCTACTAGGACAGCAGAACTTTGTTTGGGATTAATCAGATTCTCTTTAATTGATGGCAAGTGTGTACCCAAGAATACTGAATGTTGTAATTAAATCAAAAGGTGCTTCAACAAAGTATTAGTTTAAGGGTGTGCACACTTATGCAACCAACTTATTGTACTTTTTTTATTTTTTTATATTTTTCCCCTAACAGAATAGTTTGTTTTTCAATTGAATTTAACTGGTTATATGTCACGTTAAAGGTGGGAAAAATTTTTGAAATGATGTATTATGGTCTCATTTTTTATATCACAAAAACCTGGCATTTTAACAGGGGTGCGTATACTTTTTATATCCACTGTAGATACAATTGCGTTAATAGCTGGAGTATACTTATTGGAGAAAATTATTACCAGAAAACCTAACCAAACTCTAGAAAATCACTTCTGGTATGGTTTAGGATCTTAGGATAAAAAGAATTACAAGACACATTAATCTAAAACAATATTTGTACCTTGCTAATGCTCAGTCTTGTGTTGCATCCCTCACTCTAAAAGTTTTTGTTTGTGAACTGGCAATGATTCAGTGTGTGTGTGTGGCATTGTCTCTTGCCTCCGTCCTTGTGGATCCATGGAGTCTATTTAAGTAATGGGGTGTAGGGCCAATGTTAGGATTAAAGGTGGTACACATGAGTAAGGATGCACAGGAAGACTTCACATATGTGTTAATCTTAACCGTGTCACTTCCCCTAAATCCAGCCCTTCATATTATTTTCGGAAAAACCTACAGAAGACACCCTCACACACATTTTATGCAAACAAACCCACACAACATTAAATCTCTCCCCTTAGCTGGACCCCACTCTAATTCTAAGCCATAACTACCTGCACATAAATTCCTACCCCTAATGCTAAACCTTCATTATTTAAACCATCATTACTCAAAAATGTTGGCATTAGAAATAAAATGCATATACATTCATGCAAGCACACCTCACATTTCACAACTAAAGTTAATGTTCCCAGCTTAGATATTTCTGGTAGTCCAATATAACTACCTTTGATTAAAACACCAACAATAATTGATAAAAGAGCATTCAACAAATTGTATCAATGTACATATATGTGTATATTAAAATAGTTTTCAGAAAAGGAATAGTAGTGAATAAAGTAGGTTTCCTACCAAAGCAGCTCAGTGATCAGATATAGTCATAGAATGGATGAATTCACATAGCTAAATATGAATTTTTTTGTGACTGTGGAGAAAAAAAATGCTGATTACTTTTACTGTAGGTATATAAATGACAGGATTAGGTAGGACAATCCTGACATTGTGGTGACTTCCTGGTCGTGGAACATGTACTTGTGAGCCCCTATTTTCTTTTGGGCTAAGTGGAACTTATTTTCCTGTAGTTTTTCGGCAGAGTAACATACTCATATACCATGTCCTTCAGAATCAAAGCCTCAACTATACGGATTTCTCTATGGTATCCACCTCACATTTATTACAGAAATCTAGTTTTTACCAAGTACAGGCACACTCTCCTGATATTATTGACCCAGGGCTTTTCACTTTTTAATTTTCACCAAATGGTTTTGGTTTCTAACACCATGAGAGGAATGGGCACATTTCCAGAACTGGTATATGATTAGAGTTCAAAATTTCATTTTGTTACAGTCTTTGATATTTGTCAAAAGTACTCTTCCAAGCAGCCACAATGTATCCGGAAGTACCTCCTTCCAAATTTCATTCAGGATTGCATGATATGGTAGCATATTTACATACATTGAAAATTGTTTTTATTTGCTCTGTTGCACTTTACTGGTATTTTATGACTTAGTCTCTTAGTACGTAGCACAATATAATTAGTGGGTGTAGCTACTTCAGTTATTAGTGTTACTTTTGTCCATTTGTCTAATAACACTATATCTGGTTTACTTGCTACTATTTTCTTATCTGTAGGTATTGTTTTATCCCATATGAATAAAGCTTCATTATTTTTGTAGTGTTTTGTGGTTAATGTTTCCAATGCTTCTTAGCTGCCTGTATGTAATTGTGCTTGCACAACCCATGATGCATCAGTCCTATCACATTGTTGTGCCTTTCAATATACAAATTTCAGTGCAAGAATGTATTGAAACCATCAAAGCTACATGTAGCTGTTTCCATTTCAGTGTTATAGAACTTGCATTTGGCTGTTTCTCCTGTTTTTTCTATAGAATTTGTAAATCCCATACATAGCCCACTGTCTTTAGTCACTATTATTAGCCTTTCGTGTTTTGGTTTAAATTCACCATCCTTTAACCATTCCTGCATCAGATCTTCGTGAACATGTGTTTGCTCTGCTTCTCTATACGTGTTACTATAATTGTGGGGTTTTTTACCATTTTACTTTCCATTTCTGTTGGTCATTTTCTTACTACTCTCTCTCTTCTGTTTGTTTGGCTTGTGTGATTGCTTGATTCTTGATTACATCTGGTTTGGCTTTCATTCCCATTCCTCTCTGAATGCTTCTGATAACTAAACAAACTTGTCCTCTTATACTTCTTCTCTTCATGCTTTATAGATTTCATCATGTTTTAATCTGATTTCAACAAATTTGTATGCTGTCCCATGATTTTAGACCTATACATATAATCTCGACATTCAGTGATGTTTGCATATAATTTGATATGCATGAAGGATTTTTCTATTTTTCTTGTCCAATTGATTCAGTGTTGTTTGTGCTTGGTTAATCATACCAAAGCTGTAAGTCAGAACAGGAAGAACAAATTGATTCTTAGTTTTAACTTTATTCCTATATGTCAAGGCAGTTATCAGTGTACGCTGGAACTAATATGAACTGGATCCTTCTCGTGCTTGGCTAGCCACATCATACCCGGAGGGTGTTGGGTCAGGGTCTTTAACAAAACAACCTATTCTTTTTTAGGAATGGGTATCTGTATCAGTTTCAAATAAAAACCTGCATTGATTATTCCTTACCTTAAGAAGGATAGTTTAGATCCAGACAGCCTAGATAATTATAGATCTACCACAAATCTTCCATTTGTTAGTAAACAGCTTGGTGTTTCAGCTGCCGTAACATTAATGAGCCACTACAATCTAGATATTGTTCAAGACATAATTGTTTGTTAATTTATTTGTTTGTGTTTGTTTCTTTGCTTATTTGCTATTTTTTTGTGTTTTGCCAACCTTGCTGTCAAAATGGGTGATGGCCTATTTTGAGGGGAGGCCTGTAGAAACAAACTGCAATGCATGTAAATGATGACAATTTGCAAACTGCTTTACCATCACATCAGTTTTTACATACAGATGCAAATATACAGCAAACAAGGTAGAAGGAGCATATTAATTGCTGTAGCTTCAGTAATACATACAGTGATATGGCTAATGGAGTACAGCATCCACTAAATCAAACATTAAGTGATGTGTTTGAGATACACCTTAAAGCAAGAGCAACCCTGACATTCATACCATTGCATTTTGTGAATCATGTTAATGGATATGTTACTTCTGTTTGAGTATAGTGACGGCATACGCTGCAAATGCTTGTGGCATCCACAAATTCACTTTAGTTAGGCAATGTAAAAGGAAGTAACATTTTGTTTTATATGTCGTTAAAAAGGAAAGAGCAACTGCAGGATCTACTGAGCAATTTTTGGGGCCCATAAAGAATGACTGAGGATACTAGGCAGAGTAAAGTATATATATTGTTTAACTGTGTATCTGTTTAGTGCCAGCAGCAGAATGAACTGTGGCAGATATAAATCATGCAGAAATTGTATGTTGCAGCTGTGAATTTAGATGAGAGAGTATGGACTAGCTGCAAATGTTACAGCTTACCTTGCCAGAGCAGGGGCTAATTAAAAAGGTAGGTATGCTAGCAGTAGATTTATCTGTGCAGTTTTCATGTTTGTAAATAGAACATCACATATTAGCACACGAATGGAGATTTTAGTGAGGTGGTCCATTCAATGAACTTAAGGATAGTTAGGGGTATCTGATGAATCTTGGATGAAGACATTTATATGCCTACACTTGCAAAATATGATAAAATCTACTTTTAAATTGGAACCACTTAAGGCATATTCTATGTGCTGAGACTAGGATGAATTTTGATGATTTATGTTTGTTTCAACTTAATTAATTGATTTGTCGCAAGGCACTATATAGTTGAAGTAATGAAATACTATCAGAGTGACCAAACAAGATACTGTTTTAAATTCGTATGTGTATGTAAGGCAGTATTTGATACTTCAAAGGCTAGTAGTTATTGGCAGCATGTTTTACTGTTGTATAGGCTTAGTATCTGAAGGAAAATAAAGCAGTGAGTATAATTTCTAAGTATTTAATAGTAGATACCTTAAACATGCTGCACTTAGATCTTGGATCAGTTAGCGACCATATACTATTCAGTGAGCAGCAAAACAATATGTTAAAAAAATAATTAGAAATAGTCTGCAGAATGATTAGGCATAGCGGTTATAAATCGAGTTAAAATCTCATCACACAAGGTGATTTTTAAGATGTTATGCCACATAAAGGCAAGAGAAATGTGTATACTATATGCCAGGATGAATGATGGAGTAAAGAAAAGTCAGTGAGATAAATAAAGCATCTGTATTATTATCAGCTAATAACTGCAAACAGATAATTCTCAGGTAAATTTGCAGATAATTCTCATATAAATTTACAACTGCATCAGCAATTACAGCGAGGAATGTCTTTCAAAGAATCTTTGAATACAGAACTTGTAGAAAAGTGGCTCTGAACAACTGGACTCAGCCACAAATTGCTGTGAGGGAAAGGTTAGTCTGTTTTTGCTTTCTTCTGTTTTATGTTGCTTTATTGCCTTTTTCTATTTTACATATTGTGAGTCATTTTCTTTATGTTGTGTTTTATTTATATTCTGCTTTTAAATTATTTATTATTTTATTTATTTTTATTTACATTTGTTTACCGGGAAATTCCGACTGGACGCAGGTCCTTTTTCAGCGGATGCCTGGGGAGAAAAGCTCCACATCATGTACATGAAATGCACATTTAAACTAGAAAGAGACCACAGCTGTGCCTCTTTTGAATCACACAGAAATTATTTTTTTTTCCTCACCCTACAACCCTTGTGCTTAGTTGTTATTAAACTCAACTGTCTTTCTAGTTGCCTGGCCTTTATGTTAATTTGACCACATATCTCCTTCCCTCTACTCTTTCATTGGCTATTGTTAGTAAGCATAAAATTGCCATTTATTTTAATTTATTAAATCCAAAAAACAGATAGGACCCAATAAAGGCAATGTAATCCAGTATATTAGATAAAATGAGTTTATTCTTTCTAAGAGATAAGCGCTTTCGCAGTAACCTGCTTCATCAGATGTATCACTAAGTTCCCATTACAGTCATTTAAATACAAAGTCAGTTATCAATTAACCAATCACCTTTGGATCTACATTTAAAGATATATTAAACAATACTTCACACAGTCTCATTTTTAAATGCAGATCCAGTGGTGATTGGTTAATTGATAACTGACTTTGTATTTAAATGACTGTAATGGAACTTAGTGATATATCTGATGAAGCAGGTTACTGCAAAAGCGTTTATGTCTTAGAAAGAATAAACTCATTTTATCTAATATACTGGATTACATTGCATTTACTGAGTCCTATCTGCTTTTTGGATTTATTGGGATACATTTATGTGGACTCAGTATCCAGTTACTGTTGGTGGTTTTGCTGTTTCTTATTTAAATTTATTGGCCATCACACTGTATTCCATAGAAAAAGAATAAAAGTGCTCACCCTTTCTAATCTATATTGCTTTTTTAAATTAGTGTCTCTCCACTTAGATAGCTAAAGCTTAAGTTACTCCCTCTTTCATATCTAACTGCTTACTGCACACTGCAGCTCATAGGATTTACCACATTCTCCATTTTACCTTTAAAATCTTCAACATCTAGTCCAAGACCGCTAATTACTGGAAAGTCCACATTCCCTCTCAGTAGTCATCTTGGGATTAGTGCTTCTGTTTTGCTCCTAATGAGAGAAGGAGCATAGGAACATTATTTCCTGGGGACTGATGATCATTGTAAAGCCTAATAACTGCTTCATAGGTGTCAGTTTGGAATTTGTCCTTATATTTTGCTCCTGGTGAGAGAAGAAGCAGAGTGCATAGAATTCTGACTCTTTCTAGTTTGGGAAGTGAGTGTCTGTGTTTGACCACCCTGATTGGTCTGGTTGTTATTCAAGGCATCTACCAGGAAAAGACTATAACAAGCCGACAGACCCTTACATCATCTGGGACAAGACTGTTGGTCACCAAACAAGCTGTGACCTGCTTCTCATCTTGGGCTTGATGCTACTGCTTTGCTTCTGGTGATAGAAGAAGCAATGGAGCATTGCTTTCTAGCAGAGTGAAGCTGTGGTGAGACTAACACTAGTAGTAGTCAGGCAGTAGCCATTCATGCAACTCCCCTCTTTTCATCATTCTTGACAAGCTAATTCTTCCTTTTCAGCAAGTACTGCTTGATTTGCTTCTACCTCAGAACATCTGCCTAAATACTTTATCCAAAAATCATCCAGCTCTACGTATTAATTTCCCCTCAAGTGTTTGTCAGTGCCTTGTATAACCACAGAGATCATGAGCTGACATTTTTCCTCTAAAAGCACCATTTAAATTTCACCAATGCCTAGTTACACACAGGACAACTAGTGTGCAGTGACAAGGACTGTCAAAGACTTGCAAACCGGATACTCCTGACATTGCTTTATGTTCTCACTCCAACTAATAAAAAAGTGTCTATTGCCATGGATATGAACTTTCCCACTAACTCTGTTACCAGCTTGGTGGATATTGGCATGGCATCCTGAGGCAATGCAGAAATTACCTCATATTTACTGACAACCAGTTAATTCTCAAACAAACTGATTTGTTATGTGAGAGATGTATTTACACAATGTCACTGGAGGCAAAGCTCTCACATAAAAGTACTCCTACTGTCAATAAGATTGGCAGTAGTTGTTAGAAAAATATGTATTAATATGTGTTTGCTTAATGACAAATTAATAATCAAGTGTTTTTAATATGCTTTTCATTCTATTTCTTATGCACTGTGATTTTCATAAATTGAGTTTCATATGAGGCCGAAAATAATCCTTATTGAAACTGCAGCATGCTTACTGAAATTTACAAGTTGCCCTCTGACCTAGTAACTGCTAGCACAGCAATATTCTTGTTTATGCCTTGTGGAAATGTACTTGAAAAACAGGTGTAAATCTGCTAGGTCAGAAGCATATGAATAGACAATATACCATTGAATAAATGTAATGATTTCAGACAGACAGCTTTGTTCAGAGGATGGGAACCT
Source organism: Protopterus annectens (assembly GCF_019279795.1). Classification (NCBI taxonomy): domain Eukaryota; kingdom Metazoa; phylum Chordata; order Ceratodontiformes; family Protopteridae; genus Protopterus; species Protopterus annectens. The sequence continues at coordinate 1,404,142,225 of NC_056744.1, forward strand.
CTGCAGCTGCAATAGTTAGAGATAAGTTAGACAAAGGCTTTTTAGAGTAATGAACTGCTAGCATTGTGTTTGATTTAGCTATAGTATCTTGAATGCAACATAACAAGTATCTAACGGAAAGTAACCAAGGCCATGTTGTTTTCCTCAGGATGTTTCACATAAAAATTGTTTAGATCAGCAGAAAATCATGGGAAAGATGGTCAGCAGATGATGACCAAAAGGTGGTAATTTGCTATGTCAGCATGGTAGGACAGGATTAATTTGATAACCTATAAAAATGAATGCATTTCCTGTTTCTGGTTAGACAAACTCTGTATTAGCACGTTTTTGTCTCCTTGCTGCAAGATTAAAGTGCCTTAACCTGATCCTACCGTGTTTTGAACTTTTTTTAAAGTATATTTTTCCTTTGACAGATTGGTCCTTTGGACCGGAATACGTATCTCTCGCTCTGGACCTAGGTCAGAATTGGGCCCGGTGGCATGCATCCATATGGAGAAGAGGCCAAATTGGCTCTTCTGCTTTGAAAGACCTCCGACTGAATTGTCGTTCGAAAGAGGCCAGCCACTGTTTCTGATCTGGGATTGGAGGACGAGTCAACGATCCGGTGGATCAACTCACGGAGGGTCAGGTAAGGAGGAATTACCTTATTTTTGTTTCGAGATCAGGAACTAGTTACAGAATTATTCTTTTTTTTGCCAGGTAAATTGCTTATGCAAATTAGAGACAAGAAGAAGGTATTACTGTTTTTTGTCATAGATCAGGGAAACATAATAGGTAGACAGTTATTCTAGATAAACTGTAAGAAAAGGTGTAGACTTGTGGTACCACGTGATAGAAAGGGTTACGTAACAACTTACAGCTTAGTTAAGACACCAATGGGAAATCAGTGCACAAAAAGTTCCCTGGACACGCCCCTAACTGAAGACGCGAAGTATATGCAATTACAGCGTTCCAATAATGTTAAATATTATACCAATTGGATCAATATGTACAAATTCGAGGGTAATTTAGATAAACTCGCACTTATGAAACTTGTAAAACAGTTAAAAATAGACGCGAAAGGTAAATTAAAAAAGCAGAGACAATTAGGAGTCCCTCAGGCGCACAGGTGGCTTGAGGAAGCAAATTGTAGGGAGCAAAGAATTAAAAATTCAAAAACAATGTTTTTAGACAAAGAAGATAATAATTTAGTAATAGCGACAGCCCCTCCTTTGCCCCCTCCACTTCCGTTACCAGAATATGAAGCGAGTGGATGTGTTGATCCACCTCCGCTATACCCAGCTGTCCCTGTAAAAGCACAACCGTTTGTTAGGGATCCCATCGAGACCAGGTCTTGAACACGCGACTTGAGGAGGGAAATTGAATTAAATGAGTTAAATAGAGCATCACAAGCTATGAGCGAAGAAGAAATATGTCCGGTCATAGAAGTACCGAATCCTCAGGCAGGACAGGCAGGACAAGATCCGACTCTTTTAGTTTATAGACCGTGGACACCGGAAGATATCCGGAAAGCCACAGAAGGTATTCCCCACCCAAAAGTGAATTTTAGGAAGTTTTTGGAAGATTTACAAGGTATGAGCTTAAGTTACCATTTGAATGGAGAGGAAGTAGAAAAAGTAGTTAGACAAATTGTAGGTCCAGATTGGCACATGATTTGTGGCAGCTGGAATCCTCGTGACAGACAACTTAGACCACTCCCACATACTGACGCAGAACTGGATGGCAGAGTGAAAGGTCTGACAGACCGAATCTCTGAAAAGTGGAAGCCTAGGGCTGATTGGACTTGTATCAATCAATGCATACAGCAGGAAAAAGAGACAGTAGATGGGTACTATGCCAGATTATTAGAATGCTTTAACAATCATAGTGGCATAACAGTTCCTGAAAATCAAGCGAATGATTCCCCGTATGAACAACAATTGAAAAATGCATTTTTGAAAGGGTGCATTGCACCTATTAGTAGCTTCATTACGAAGCATATGATAGATCATTGAACAAGTAGGTTACAAGCCTTACTTGAATATGCTAGACATGCAGAAAGACATTTTAATAGTAAAAAGAAAAGGAAAACCCAAGTATTTTCAGCAGAAGATGGGTCAGAAGTATTTGTAGTACAAACTGGGAAAAAGGGTAAGAAAAATACCCAGGGAAATAAACAATCTGACAAACGATCAGAAGATTTCGAAGAAAGAAAGAAAAAGGGTGAGTGTTTTAAGTGCGGGAAAAAAGGACATTTAGCAAGGGATTGCAGGCTAAATAAGAAGGCGACTACAGAAAATAAGGAAGATGAGGAATGACTATATGATAGTCAGGAATCATTGAGTGAAGATAAGCAGGAAAAGGCAAGTGTAAATGTGAAAGCAGGAGAAGAGGATGTGACACAAGGGGTAGAGGATGTTTATGAATACACAGATGTAGAAGAAAATGAAATTTTGAACCTAGCTCTTTTGAGCTTAGATCTTTACTTAGCAGACACAAAACCGGAAGTGACACTTCTGGTAGAGGAGAGGGAAGTTAAATTTTTGTGTGACTCAGGGGCTTCACGCACCCTGATACACCCTTCCAAACTACTGGAAGATACAGAATCACCAGATTATATATTAGTGAAAGCAGCTAATGGACAACTATATCGGGAGCCACTCTCCCGTGACATTACAATAATAGACCCTGTTTCAGGGATGACTCAGAAAAGTAAAATTGTAGTTTCTGCAAAATGCCCAGTGAATCTTTTGGGTAGAGATTTAATGCAGATATTTGGCATAGCAGTAGTTCCAACCATGCAGGGTATGGAAGCACAGTGACAAATGGACACCTTTGTAGTGTGACCGGAGGATGAAATGCATTATTGGTACAGCCAGGACTTGGTTATGACTGGTCCAGGGGCAGTAACCGAAGAACTAATGAATGTAGCTATCAGCAAGTTCCCCTCCCTCGACATTGACAAACAGCATTTGTTGCATTGTACTCTATATTACTGTAATAGACCAGGTTCTGATAAAGATTATGAACTAGAATTGTTTCAAAACCATGCAAATAGGCTGGTATTGAGAAATTTGTACTGGGACACAGAAGGGAACAGTGTAGCAAGCTGTTCATTGCCCCAGGAATTTTTAACACTCTACAAATCTAATCGACTGCCCCATGTTAGTTTGACTAAGAATAAAACACTAAAATGGGCGGACTTAGGTGAAAAAGTCACGAGGTGGGAAAAACAGACAGAACTAGAACTCTCAGAACAAGGAGTACAGAAACAGAAATTGAATTGGATCAAACAGACACACCCAGCTGTACACTCACAGGCTAGTGAGGATAGCTGAGTGTTACTATTGTTAGAAGAAGAGGAAAAAGCCTTGCGAGACATACCAGACATTCTCTGGTCAGCAGGGAAATCAGATGTAGGATTAATACGAACAGCAGGACCAGCTACCATAACGCCAAAGTCAGCTTTTAGGCCCCAGAAAAGACAGTATCCCTTGAGAAAGGATGCAGAGGTGGGAATCAAACCTATCATAGCAGCCTTACTCAAGGAAGGAGTCTTAATAGAATCCCCTGATTCACCGTGTAACACACCCTTATTTCCTGTCAAGTAAGCAAACGGGGAATGGCGTATGGTCCAAGACTTACAAGCAGTGAACAATGCAGTTATACCAAGAGCACCAACGGTGCCAGATCCACATACCTTACTGAATGATTTAAAGCCAGAACAGAAATATTTTTCAGTGGTAGACATAAGTAATGCATTCTTCTTGATACTGATACACCCTGACAGCCAATATTGGTTTGCATTCACATTTCAGGGGAAAGCGGTATACATATACCAGATTACCACAGGGGAATTGTGAAAGTCCAATGATATTTGCACAAGAAATGGCAAGCAACCTGGCAGGATTTATCCCACCGAAAGGTAGTCAGATTCTACTTTATGTAGACGACATTCTGCTGGCAGCCCCCACCCAGCAAGAATGCAAAGAAGACACGATAGCTTTGTTACAATTTTTAGCTACTCAAGGTCACAAAGTAAACAAAGACAAGTTACAGCTTTGGAGAAAACAGGTTAAATACTTAGGATATGAAATATCCAAAGAAGATAGAATATTAGATGAAGACAGAAAAACAGCGATTTTACAAGCACCTAGACCAACTACCAAGAAGGAAATGATGTCCTTCCTGGGAACTACTAACTTTTGTCGGAGTTGTATATCAAACTATGCTTTGGAATCTGCTCCACTGGCCGATTTAATATTTAAAAAGCCGATGGCTGCACAAGATTTATTACAATGGACACCTGAAGCAGAAGCAGCTTTCTGTAAGCTGAAAGAAATAATAGCATCATCCTTAGTTTTAGGATTACCAAACTATAACAAACAGTTTATTCAAACTGTAGATTGTAAGCAAGGTTATATGACATCAGTGTTGACACAGCAACATGGGGACAAACAACGCCCCATAGCTTATTATTCATCACAGTTAGATCCAGTGGCACGGTCTCTGCCCCACTGTGTACAAGCAGTAGTTGCAGCTGCAATGGCAGTGCAGGCTTCACCCTCAGTAGTATTGTTCCACCCTCTCACATTGAGAGTGCCTCATGCAGTCGCAATCATTTTACAGCAAGAAAAAGTAGCATATCTTTCTCTTTCTCCAGCTAGACATCTTTCCTGTATGACCATTCTGTTGGGCCAACCTCATATGACAATTGAACGATGTACAACTTTGAATCCGTCGACTTTGCTTCCAACCCCTGTAGATGGCAAACCGCACTGCTTCCTGCAGGAGATTGAGCAAAAGACACTACCTAGACAAGACCTTACGGATGTTCCCTTGGATGATGCCGAGGTGACATGCTATGTGGATGGCTCATGCAGGAGGGGTCCTACAGGACAGAACCTAGTGGGGTATGCAGTCGTTTCTGATACTGAAACTTTAGAAGCAAAATCTTTGCCACACAACTTATCTGCACAAGCAGCAGAATTGATTGCCCTAACAAGAGCATGTACCTTAGCAAAAGGTAAGAAAGTAAACATCTATACTGACAGTCAGTATGCTTTTTCTACTGTACATGTTTTTGCGCAACAGTGGAAAAATAGAGGAATGATAACATCTACTGGTAAACCAATTAATCATACGCAACTTATTTTAGACTTGTTAGGCTCAATTCAGTTACCTAAGAAAGTAGCTATTTGCAAATGTGTAGCTCATACAAAACAACAGGACAGAATTTCAAAAGGTAATGCACGAGCTGATACAGCTGCAAAACAGGCAACTTCAGCCACAGAAACTTTTCTTTTGAGCGAAGAATTACAACCCTCAGAAACTTTAGCTCTAGAAATCTTAAAAACAATGCAGACACTTACTACAAATCTTGAGAAACAGAAGTGGATAAAACAAGGAGCAATCCTCGAAAAGGGACTGTACATCTCCAAGGAAAAGAAACCAATTTTGCCATCTAATTTATTTAGATATGCAGCATTGTTGAGCCATGGGCAGAGCCATGTCTCAACAGGGGGGATGGTACAGTTAGTGAATCGAGTGTTTACAACTTATGGGTTTACAAACTATACAAAAAAATTTTGTGCAGTATGCCATGTTTGTAACAAACATCATGCACAAGGGGCATTGAAGCCTAAGCCAGGGAATTTTCCAACACCACCATATCCGTTCCATACCATTTGCATGGACTTCATAGAATTGAATAAATGTGAGAATAAGAAATACTGTTTAGTTATTATAGACATGTTTTCCAAATGGGTAGAAGCATTTCCAACTAAAAACCCAGATGCAGCTACGGTTGCAAAGGTCCTTGTTAAAGAAATTATACCCAGATTTGGGATACCAGAAAAGATTTATAGCGATAACGGGACACATTTCGTGAACCAAACAATTCAGCAACTTAGTCGTTACTTCGGAATATCGTTGAAGAATCACTGTGCGTATCACCCCCAATCTGCAGGACTAGTAGAGAGGCACAATGGGGTACTGAAGAATAGACTTAGGAAACTGATAGACGAGACACAGAAAAATTGGGTGCACTGTTTGCCTTTAGCACTGTTGAGTATGAGAACTGTTCCAAATGTAAAGGGATTAACTCCTTTTGAAACTTTGTTTGGGAGGGCATATTATACACCTCAGTGGAAACCTCTCATGTTTACAGAGAAAGAGGTTGACAGTTCATTTGCAGGATATATGAGGAGATTTTTGAATAACAAACTTTTGCAGTTAAATTCTGTTTCAGATAAAGAGCAACCAAAATCAGAAGCACCAGTAGCCCCAGGCACTTGGGTCTGGGTGAAGATTACGAAGCGGAAGAACTGGAGCTCTCCGAAGTGGGAAGGTCCGTACCAGGTAGTGCTGTCAACACCCACCGCAGTCAAAATCGCGGAACGAGCCTCTTGGATCCATTTGATGCACTGTAAACTGGTTAAAAACTTTGAACTGGACAAAAACCTTGTTACTGTTGCACAACAAGAACAAAATGGCCAGATACAGAGTGAGTAGAGACACTGAACAATTTCGGAAAACTTGTACGATTGCTTTTGTTGCAGTATTGATCACACTGTTCTTTTTGCTGTGGTCATACTTTTTCTCTGCCACAAAGGATGAACTGATTAGACGTAATGAACCAAACATAGACTGGCATCCAAACTTTAACACTTATCAGGCAATTACACGTGTATACGCAGAGACTTTCAATGTTTTGAACTGCTGGGTCTGTACGGCCATACCAACAGCATACGGGGGTTTGTTGATGACTGATATCCCCCTAGGGGTCAATGAGACCTGGGAAAATCTGGTTTTTGACACAGTTGCTATTAAAGCACAAGATAAGGTAGCACTGTATTTGCCTGTGACACAAAAAGGAATTGTATGTTTTTATAAAAATGACTCCATCCAAGTTGGGTGGAGTAAATGTAATGTTACTGTACAATACAAATGTTATAGAAAACCAAATGATTTGAGTGGCTCTTGTAGTACAGATTATGACTCATTTTTAAAATCTATGCATAAAACTCTTGATCAGGTACAGCACAATCCTGTACTTTTCAAACAGTTATCAGTGATAGATAAGAAAATGTTTCATGCAGGGCAGTCTTTTCATAACAAAGTAATGACAAAGGTAGAGGACTGTTATTTTGTATGTGGGAAAAAGGCATATAAATGGTTACCTGAGAATTGGTCTGGCAGTTGTTTTTTGGGATACCTGGTTCCGGCCATCCGACACACTGCAGCCTTGCCTCAAGGGAGTATTCAAAATACTCGAGACGTAACCAAACAGACTGTTAAGAAACCGGAGAATCCAGTGGGACGAATCGAAGCAGGGTGGAAAAACCATCGCAATGTGGGAACCAAGCTTGTGCACATGGACTTGAGTGATGCTGTTATATCCTGGGCAGGTATATCACCCATGTATGGTGGAGTTAAATCAATCTGGGAACTGCGAAAACTGTCTAAACTTCTCGAAATAATGAGTAATGCAACTTTTTCTGCCCTTGAACTGATAACTGATGAACTGAATGCCATGAGAACTGTAGTGCTTCAAAACCGAATGGCTCTTGACTTCACCCTAGCAGCGAGAGGTGGGACTTGTGCTTTAATCAAAGAAGAATGCTGTGCGTTTATCCCTGACCATCAGCATGAGATCAACGATCATCTCGAGGTGATTCAGCAAATGTCGGCCATGACCAAACCAGGCCCAAACCCTCTGACAGAGTTTTTTCAGAATGCCTTTGGGGGGGGTGGGGTTCCATCTTTATGAACATACTGATTGCAATTGGGGTAGGTTTACTCCTAATAGGAGCTTGCATTTGTTGCGGAATCCCCTGCATGAAGAAATTAATTAAGGAACTCATAGATATATCCGTATCTGAAACTATGTATCAAAGTACTGAATTTGAAGAGCTGCTAGAATGTGAGATGCTTTCATAAAAGTTAAACTGAAATGACTTTCTTAACTGCAAATCCTAAATGGAAGAGGTTAGGAAAAGAAGTAAACTGTTTATCTTTTTTGAAAATAGAATAAAAAGTATTAACAGGAGGGAGATGTTAGAAAAATATGTATTAATATGTGTTTGCTTAATGACAAATTAATAATCAATTGTTTTTAATATGCTTTTCATTCTATTTCTTATGCACTGTGATTTTCATAAATTGAGTTTCATATGAGTCCGAAAATAATCCTTATTGAAACTGCAGCATGCTTACTGAAACTTGCAAGTTGCCCTCTGACCTAGTAACTGCTAGCACAGCAATATTCTTGTTTATGCCTTGTGGAAATGTACTTGAAAACAGGTGTAAATCTGCTAGGTCAGAAGCATATGAATAGACAATATACCATTGAATAAATGTAATGATTTCAGACAGACAGCTTTGTTCAGAGGATGGGAATCTCTGCAGCTGCAATAGTTAGAGATAAGTTAGACAAAGGCTTTTTAGAGTAATGAACTGCTAGCATTGTGTTCGATTTAGCTATAGTATCTTGAATGTAACATAACAAGTATCTAACAGAAAGTAACCAAGGCCATGTTGTTTTCCTCAGGATGTTTCACATAAAAATTGTTTAGATCAGCAGAAAATCATGGGAAAGATGGACAGCAGATGATGACCAAAAGGTGGTAATTTGTTACGTCAGCATGGTAGGACAGGATTAATTTAATAACCTATAAAAATGAATGCATTTCCTGTTTCTGGTTAGACAAACTCTGTATTAGCACGTTTTTGTCTCCTTGCTGCAAGATTAAAGTGCCTTAACCTGAACCTACCGTGTTTTGATAATTTTTTAAAGTATATTTTTCCTTTGACAGTAGTACACACGCTACACCCATCATGCATAATTCAAAGCAGACATATTGACCCACATATGTTGAGGCACTTAATTCTAACCTTCCTAAACCCTAAAGACCTCCTAGATGAAGCACACATAATAAACATCCTCAGCAACCCTGAATGTACTCTTTAAAAACAACACCCACATCAACACATACAGCCACATCTATGGAGCCTTTACTTCTAAGCCCATAAGGCAAGCCACCACACAATCCAACATTCTGGTCATTGGAGACTCCTTTGTGAGACACACTGATGTCCCTCTTACCCAGCTGAGTAAGGAGAAAGTCATTATTAGTTGCTTATATGGGGCTAGAATCTGCCACATTATGCATGCACTCAGGACATTCCAGTATGACTCAGTCAAAGTATATGTGGGTGTAAATGACCTGAGATATGCCTCCCTAAACTATTGAAGAGAGAGAAATCATGGAGTTCTCAGAATATGTGTCCCAGGCTGGTATTAGGCTTACCTTCTCCAAGGATGATGTCACAAAATGAAGAAAAGATGACTGACTTTAATAGTTGGCTTAGTTTCTGGTGTCATTCTAAGGGGGTGCAATATTTGTCAGCATTGGAGATAGTCAACAGACATTGCTGCTTTTCCAGGGATGGTCTGCAGCTCTCCCCTCTAGGCTTTTGAATATTAGCGAAGACATTGTCTTCCCCCATAGTGCCTTTTTTTAGGCAATGCTAGGAGTCTGAACAAAAAACTTCATTCACTAGAAGCTCTCTTTTCCCTAGAGAATGTTAATGTCTGTGCGGGCACTGAAACATGGTTTAATGCCACAGGGAATACACCAACAATGCAATATTTTAATGCCTTTATTTAGACCAGGTACTACACAAACAGAAGCTAAAGGTGGAGGTGTCTCGATTTGAATAAAAAATAAATATACCTCAAGGCTGGTCAAACAGGACAATGCACTTGATCTGTTTCATGTTTAAATCACCATATGCAAAATCCAGTAGCACTTCTTTGCCGGCTTTAGGTCCCTCTCTATGACCTGGAAACCCACAGCATGTATTTAAATGCATTGGGAACACTCACCGCTCAATCCAATTCCATATTCATGTATTCATCCATACCATCCATACTATATTCATGGGCGACTTTATATACCTCCTGTTAACTGAATCACATACTGTTAACTGAATCATATACTCACCAAATGTACATGTAAAGGGATTCCTGGATTTTGTAAACACAATCTCCCTGGACCAGATTATCAATACACCAACAAGTGGTGTAACTATACTGGATTTTGTCCTCGCTAATATGGGAGAGTGCTCCACATCCACTAGTATATCATCTCTGGTAAAGTCAGATCACAAAATGGTCTCCTTTGAACTAAAAATAAAACTGGAACCCCAGCTATGTTTCTAATGAATCCAGGCAGCTTATAAATGTCTCATCTCTCAAGCCCCTGCTTGTAAATGTTCCACCTCTCAAGCCCCTGCTTAAACTTATCAAGGGTATGAGAACTTGTCAGAGATTTGGGATGCATGGCTAGGCTCAAAAATGCCCATGTGTCATCAATGAAGTAAACACCTATGAACCTATGAATTCTGATTCAAAGATTGCTAATATGGAGAGAAAAGGACAAATAATGGACTATATATTTCAGTTATGTATGGTTATGAGAAACCTGTGAACCAGCTAAGATCACAATACCGTTTGTGATAGTCCATGTTATCAATGAGGAAAAGGCGGTCAGGAAAATGTACTTTACAGATGAACTGGAGTTGAACTGGGGGTAGGTGCCCGATTAAGTCAACACAATGTAAATCACAAAGACAAGAAAAGTAGCGCATGTGTTTTTTGAAATGTTTTAAATCTTTTAGCTCTCTTGTAACCTTGATAAAGTTTTTGAGGAAGGGAAACATAGGGACCACATAAGCAGAATAGATTGATGAAGGAATATACATAAATGCACTACAATGTCAACAGCCAGAAGTAAGATATGTCTTAGGTCCAAAATTACAATGGCATGTCTGATTAATCTGAGTCAGTTCAGTACTTAACATGTTTATCAAACATGAGCTTCATGTAAGTATATTAGAATGAACTTTCATACCGCTATCACCAATTATATGTCAGTAACTGGGGCTATGGTTTTCAAATTGCATCACTTTCCTGAATATTTCTAATGATTGTTAGAAGTGTAGCCAGTGGTAGCAGTGGGGGTAGTTTCACTTCTTTGATATTCTGTGTTTAACTCCTAGCCTAGGGGGTTTGTTTTGCCATATAAGTGTTACATCTTGTGTTATTTCTGCTAAATATCTGAGCTGTTGGCTGGCTAATATTTACCTGCAATCAACTGGACGTATAAGCTAAATTAAGCACACTTTTATCTGCACTTTTTTCATATAGTACTGCATTTTATTTATTTTTTTCACTGAATATTAATTGAATTGAATATTGTGGTCACTCTGTGTCTCTTCTTTTGGTTCCCCACCCCTCCACCCTGTTCTTGTTGTGGTGTTAATCTTGGTGGCCCTGCAATTGCAAGCCACTCTTGTAAATTTGTGTTTGGACACTCCTTCTGGGCCCAACTCATTTGCTCACTCAACTGAGTACAGTGAGATAATATTTTGATTTCAGACACTCTTACTAATCCCATCACTTCAACTTTATCTACTGTGTACAGAGAGAGCATTTGGGAAGGACAACCCCTGTAGCCTGTTAATCCTGTTCTGTCCCCCCCCCTTGAAAAAAATATATACTTTATTCAGCTGTTCTTGCTATAACTGTCTTCATTTGCTGTTCTGTGTGCTCTTATCTGTTCAGTTACTCTTACTCTGCACTTATTACTGCTTGTTAGTAGCCTCCTCAATTTATTGCCTCCTGCACTTGTATTTAGTCATTTGTTAATTTAATTGCAAAAAAAAAAAAAATTCTAAGCATATTTCCTGCCTTTCCTGTAGCTAGTCTAGTACAGATACAGATTTGTTGTATCCAGGACTGTTTATAAGCTTCTGAGTCCCCCAAGGCTTTCCATGTTAGAGGGAAGCCTTCTAGATTATTAGTGAGAGTGGTAAGCACTAGGTAAGCCTATCTACTACAAAAGTGGTTTCTGGCCCAGAAATTGTAGTTTATTGGCCATCTGGGCAGTTTTTCCATCTCTTTCGAATTTCTGGTTTAAAAGCCAGCGTTTGCCCTTGTTTCCCACCTTTCCTGTAACTAGTCTAATTCAGATACAGATTTGCTGTATCCAGGACTGTTTGTAAGCTTCTGAGCCCCCCAAGCCTATCTGTGTCAGATTGAAGCCTTCTATCTTATTAGTGGGAGTGATAAGCACTAGGTAGCCTATCTACCACAAGAGGGGTGGATTCTGGCCCATAAATTGTAGTTTATTGGTCGTTTGGGCAGTCTTTCCATCTCTTTTAACTTTCTTGTTTAAAAGCCTGCATTTGCGCTTGTTTCCTGCCTCTCCTGCAACTAGTCTAGCCGAGATACAGATTTTCTGTATTCAGGACTGTTTGTAAGCTTCTGAGCAGTGCCTAAGTCTGCTCTTCAATTTTTTTCTTAGATCTGCTAGTTCTCTCCTCTCCTGCACTTTTACTAGCTTATTAGTCTAGCACTTTACCACACTCCTTGTAGCAATTATTGTAGCACACAAAACTGCTATCAGTACTAAACATTCTCCAAGGAAACAGCTCCAGTACTTATTATTAATGCCCACCCCTTCAGGCATGTCTAAATGTCAGTTCCCTGTGCTTTCTCCTATTAACCTGGTGAACTTGGGCATCCTGAGGCAATGTAGCAACTGCCTTATGTACACCGACAACCCTCTGATCTTACCTCCCAATACTCAGACTTGCAAGAGATGCACTTATATATCCAAATTGGAAGCCACGCACTCTACCACCAAGACCAGAACAGCTGGTCAAGAGGAGAAGATCAGCACTTGCACCACACCACATGGAACACATAGCCCTCCAGAGCACACACCAGCACTGCCTTCACATAAAAACACAAATCACACACCCACCTTCATGGAGGCTCTCAATAAAAATCTACCCAAACAGCTGTGACCTCCAAAGCAGAAATGCATTCTACCACCAATTCACAACACTAATCACAAGACACATAATTCTCCTAAACAGTGTGCCACTCAACCAAACCCCTTAGGCAAAACAGCATTCCCAACACGCTAGTCATAGGTGACTCGATAGTGAGGAGCACTGCTGTCCCACTCAGTAGGTTGAATAACGAGAAAGTAACAGTCAGCAGCCTGTCAGGTGCCAGGATCTGCCACATAATGCATGCACTCAGGTCCCTCAACAACAGGTACAAATATGACTCCATCATTGTTCATGTGGGTGTGAATGATCTGAGATGTACCTCCCTGGACTACATGAAAAGAGACATGGAGGAGCTCTCGGATTATGTAGCCCAAGCGGGTATGACCCTAGCCCTGAGCAGCATCCTATCATCACCCAGAATGATACCAAAGTGCAAGCAGAAAATTATTAATTTCAACAATGGCTAAGTTTCTGGTGTCATTCTAAGGGGATCCATTATCTGTCTGCCTGCGAAGACATGATTGACCTCGATGCTTTGCCAGAGATGGCCTGCGTCTATCATCCCTGTGCTTCCAGATACTGACCAAGGCTCTAGCCACCCCTATAATGCCTTTTTTAGGTAGTGTTCCAAAGACCAACTTACCACTGTAACAGCTAAAAACAAATGCAATCTCAGGGTCATGCTGCTCAGCACTAGAAGTCTAAATCTCAAAATGCACTCGCTCGAAGCGCTCCTTAAAATGGAGAACATTGACATCTGTGCTGTAAGTGAGACCTGGTTCAAGGCAGCAGAAAGTATCCCTGCACTACCAGGCTATAATTCATTTCACACCTTTCATCCCCAGAACTTGGACTGAAGCTCCAAAGGCGGTGGTGTTTCCATATTCATAAAGGATTGACACTCCTCCAGACTGGTAGCCCAACAAAACACATCAGAAATACTTCAAGTGCAGCTAACACTGGGTAAGACAGCGATTCAGGTCACAGCCTGCTATAGGTTCCCAACCATGTCCCAAGATGCACAGTCCACATTCCTAAGCCCCCCAGAGAATATTAGGGTCAAACCTAACACTCTCAAACTAGGCAACTTCAACTACCCCTCCATTAACTGGGAAAACTACTCATTTACCAATACACTTGCCCAATGTTTCCTGGAATTCATTAATTCCAATGCCCTCGACCAGCTCGTTCTTACCCCCACTAGAGGTAGCAACATCCTTGACCTGGTCATTACTAACATGAGAGACTGTTGCTCTATATCAATAGTCAACTCCTCCCTGATTAGATCCGGCCACAAACTAATCACCTTGGAAATCCACATCCCTCCAACCCCCCCTCCCCTGCAAAGGTAACCACCATAAAAAACTTCTCCAAAGCTGACTTTGGGCTCCTAAAAATAGAGGTGGCTAACTTCACGGCACCCATGCAAATGGAGAACAGTTGCATGACTGCTGAATCATACACCAATGCACTGTACGAACACATACACAACTGCATTGATCTTGCCATACCCAATAGAACCAAGACAATCTCCTCCAAAAAAAAGGAAGCCAATCTGGTAGTCCTCTGCCATAAGTAAGCTCTACAACAAAAGGAGGAAACTGATGCAGAATAAGGTGAAGACTGGAAAAACTCCCTTATCAACCTCAAAAAAAGTTGAGATCCTTCATCAAATCCTCTAAAGCTAGCTATGAAAGCAGAATTGCAGAAGATAGTAAAGACAACTACAAGGCCTTCTACAGTTATGTAAAGAATCTCACCTGCAATACCCAGATTTGCTCTGAGCTACTGCACAATGGTACCTCCTATACCGAGTCAATATATATTGCCAATATACTGACTGATAGATTCAGTGCCAATTTTACCCCCCCCCCAAAGGACCTATCACATTAACAGTAGATTGCCAGGCACCCAGTATTACTGCTGCACAGGCTAAAACAGCACTGTCCAAGGACAAGAATACAGCTTCTATGGGAACTGACAATATTCCTGGCTGTGTTCTACATGAACTACAGAGTGAACTGGCACCTCACCTGTGTGCCCTGTTCAATCACAACCTCACCTCAGGCTTTGTCCCTACCAAATGGTGCACTGCTACAGTCATCCCTCTCCACAAAAGAGGAGCGACTACAGACCCTGGGAACTATAACCCCATTAGCCTGACAAGTCTGATATGCAAAGGTATGGAACACACCATCATGGACCTAATAAACAAGGATATAGGGAATCTCCAAACTCTGGATCCCACACAGTTTGGTTTTCTGAAGGGTAGATCATGCCTGCTCAACTTGGTCAACTTCTTTGAGTCAATCACCAGAGCTGTGGATGAAGGCAAGGTGGTTCATAGAGCCTACCTTGAGCTGGCCAAGGCCTTTGATACCATTCTCCACTCAGGAATCATAGAAAAACTCAGTAAGCTAGGCATCATCCCATATATCACTAGGTGGGTTGCAAAGCTTACAAATAGAACCCACAGTGTGAAAGTAGCTGACTCCAAGTCAGACTGCCACCAGTCATGAGTGGAGTCCCACAGGGTTTGGTCCTGGGTAGTCTCTTGTTTGTATCTACTACTCTGAAGTCCAGGCCAACACAAAGGGACTCTGACTGACATATTTTGCAGACGATTGCAAGTTGGGAGCTATTATCAACTCCCCAAGTGATGTTGACATCCTACAGAAAGGTCTCACTGAGACCAACAACTGGTGTCAGAACCATGGTCTTAAGCTCAATGCTAAAAAATGTGTCTTCAACCCTTTTGGGAAAAACCCAGTTCCCAGGAATTACTGCATCAATGGTAGTCCACTGAACATAGAAGGCATTATAAGAGATCTAGGAACCTAGGTTGACAGCAACCTCTATTTTGACCATCACATTGCCACTGTGGTCAGAAAGTCCTTCTATGTGGCACATCTCATTACTAAGGGTTTTGCATCCAGGAAGAAAAAGGTCATTGTCTCTCTCTCTACTCTTCCCTCATTAGGCCAATCATCGACTGCAATACCCCATTTGGCATGTACCTCACTAAACACCTGCAACAACTGGAGAGACCACAAAAGTACCTCACAAAGAGGATCCTAGGCCTTAAACACTTGTCCTATATGGACAGACTTAAAAAACTCCAACTATTCTCTGTCTCATATCGCCTACTTAAAGGCGATCTCTGCTTGACTTACAAAGCCATTTCTGACTCAGCCCTGTTAGAAATGCTACATCTAAAGAAATCACAATCCCTCCACACCACATGCTCCAGAGACCTCAACCTCATTACCACAATCAACAGAACATGCTGGATGGACAGGTTCATACCCCAGAGACTGCCCATGCTATGGAATAAACTTCTCATGCATGTCAAACAGAGCACCTCACTGGCCCTCTTCAAGAGAAATCTTGATGAGTGGATGGGAACTAAGGTCGGGTGGCACGATGCCAGGGTAATCCTATGGGCTACGCTTGTAAAGGCTCCAGGGCCATTAGCCTAGTACACACCTATGAACCTATGATTGTGAGATAACTTGCTTTAATATCATATCACAGCTTCCTGTCACATCTGGATATAAGCAATCCCATCCATCCAGAGAAGCTCCACAAAAAATAAGGGAGGAATTATAATCATTGGCTTCTCAGAGATTTAGGCATCTCCATCACACTCCATGTCTTACAGGGTTATCCTACAAACAATAATAGCAGCTTGTCAAAATTACTCAGTCACATGAACAATAATTCCCATGAGGAAATAATGCTTTTCAGTGCCATAAACACATTCTGCTTTTATAGCAAGATACTGCCACTAACTAGCCCAATCTGACACACCAAGGACACAGTTGCTGGTCATCTTAAAATCAGCCAACCTTACTATTAGCTTATGGTAGCTACTGAGCAAACTTCCACTTTTTTGAAAAAAAAAAACACATTTCACGTTTAAAATATAGGTGACAAATACTGTACCTGAAATGAAAGTCAGACTGAGTCAGTCAATAAATGGTAAGCAGTATAACAATGACCAACTCAAGCACCCAAGTAAAAATATTTAATCATGGAATGTGCAAAATAGCATCAATATTAAAATGCATAATATTAACTACACAATGTTGTAAAGAACTCACTGATGCTTGAAGCAAGTAATGCTTTTCCTCAACCCAACTTCGTAAAACAACTCAAGAATAAAGCATATACTTGAAATGACTGACTAAACTGAGTGCTTCTGAACTTAGAAAGAAGAGTCCTAACATACCTCTCAACTTTCCCTGATTTGCAAAGTATCCCCAAATTTGACTTGCATTTTTGCACTGCCCCTTGGGAAAATGTTGATTTTCTAGCAAATGGCTATAGCTTGGGCTCATTCTTCTCCCCTACTCAAACCCCAGTTCCATCCCACCCCCATATCATCTGCATTTAAACTTTACTAGCCCATCCCCAACCACAAGTCATAACCAGTCTATCCAGTCATGTAACAATCAATCTGTTAACCCCACACTCTTCCTCTGATAACTAACTCATATAATATAACCTCTCCAACCTCCTTCTTTCTTTTCTACCTTTTCATTTCATAATGTTAATAAGATCCCCACCCCTAGCTTCTACTAACCTTCCAACACTCCCATAAGTCCCAACACTTTCATTCATTAGGTTAACACCAACACTCCTTCTACCCGCTTTAACCCTTTTAACCCACTTAATATCCTGTCACCACCAACCTGACTTAACCTCCATAAAACTCTCATCCCTTTACTCTGATTATATCCTTAAAAAGATGTATCCAAGCCTCTTCAACATTAACTTTTCTTTAATACCCCCTTATCCTAACTCAAGTTACTCCATTAAAATTCCACAAGAAGCAAAGTACGTCCTAAAAACAAACTAAAAATCACATTGCTTCTCAACCATCTCAACAGCTGTCTAAGCATTTAGCTAAGTGATGTTTATGCTAATCGTGGTCTTTCTAGCAAAAGAAATAGTGTACCTACCACAGCCAATTCTCCAAAGAATTCCACCTAAACATCCACACTGTGTATCTTTCACCTGAATCTTAGAATTCTATGTTTGCCTGGCTCATTCCTTACCTGATATATTAGTTACTTCAGAAACATGGCTAAACTGACACTTAAAAGATGATAATTTTTTACCTCCAAGTTATAATACCATTAAAATAGATATAGATGACAAAAGAGTAGGTAGATTCACCATTATCTTCAAAACTAATCAGTAGCTGCCCCTATCACCTCCAATCTCCTCATTTCAACAGTGCAGAAATGCTGATCTCTCAACTCAGTAAAAATAGCACAAGCTAGTCAATATAACAGGTATCTACATCACCCAGGAAATAACATAAGCAAGTCAG
This sequence comes from Protopterus annectens, assembly GCF_019279795.1. NCBI lineage: Eukaryota > Metazoa > Chordata > Ceratodontiformes > Protopteridae > Protopterus > Protopterus annectens. The sequence continues at coordinate 1,404,160,409 of NC_056744.1, forward strand.
TCTAACAGCTATCTACATCACACAGGAAATAACATAACAACAACGGAAATCTTCCTCAGCCGTCACTCTATCAATATCCCACAGCTAATTTTAGGTGTCTTAAACATTGACTGCCTCATTCTACAAATGCCTTCAACCTTTATGGCCTCACACAGTCCACAAATGCTGCCACCTGACAGCAAAAAAAAAAAAAAAAAAAAAAACGCAAATCTCTCATTGACTGGGTACTCACATCTGCTCCTAACAATATAACATCATCAGGCACCCTCCCAGACTCATTAAGTGAACACCTTACTACTTTTTTAGTCAGAAGACAATCAAATATCCAGATTCTACCCCAATTCAACATGGTCCGCAACCTCAATAAACTTATCCGACACCTAAAACAATGCAAGTGAAGCTCTCTAAAATGTCTTCCTCTTGATGATGATGCATGTGCATTCAGTAAAACCTTCCTACCATACTACATGAACTCACCCCACCCCACTTAAAACCAAAAGAGTTAAATTTAAACCATGCCCCTGGTTAACCAAAAGCACAAGGATCATAATGCAGGAAAGGGACAAAGCGTGGAAAACCTGGATCTATTGCAAGCAACCCAAAACCTCCAAACGTACCGACATCTTATGAACTGAACAAAATATAATATCAGAAATGACAAAAAATTACTTTGCTAACTTTCAAAACAACAATCAAAAAATCCAAAAGCCATGTGATCCTCTATAAACCACCTACAATAACCAGGCTACATCACCTAACCTACATCAACATTTTCCACTCTAGCAAATAAAAACAGCATTCCTCACCTTTTTAATCTCACTTCACAAATATCATCTCCTTTCTGCTCAACAACTCTTGCCCAGCCCCTCTCTTCTCCTTATAATTCCAATCCCAATATACTAACACACACTCTCCCCACAACCAGTTTCCTCTTCTACAATCAAAAACACCTCCTTCGACTAAAAACTGGCAGTCTTGCTCCAGACAGCCAACCAGATGAATACTTGAAGTTGGCAGGTGAAGCCATGGCATACCCATTGTCAGTCTTAATAAAGTAATCAATCCAAGAATCATGCATCCCACTTCTGTGGAAAAAAGGTCTATATCCTTCCATTCCACAAAGATGGCATTTCAACTGAACTAATTTCTGCCCACCTGCCACCTCTCTCTATGTTCAAAATCTTCTAAATATGCATTGACCATCAGCTTCTTGACTATTTCACCCAAATATCCCTTCTTACCTAGAGCCAGCATGGCTTCTGTCCCCAGCATAGCACCTCCATTGCTCTACTCAGTTTTACAAATGCAGTAAATACTCATCAAAACGACAGTGAATTACTATTACCCCCCCCCTCCTTGATCTGTCAAAGGCTTTTTAACATTATATCACATCAGAAACTCTTGTCCAGGCTAGCAGTCCTGGGCCTAAATAATTCATCCCTAAACTGGTTCCATAACTACCTCACCTCTAAGTTACAAGCTGTAAAATGGCAAAACCAATTCTGCTCCTTCTTTCCAATATCTGTTGGCAACCCCCAAGACTCCATCCTTGAAACTATCTTATTCAATATATTCATTAATGACCTACATACAGCCAGCAAATATGCCTCCATCATATAATATACTGGCAACTCCAAAGTTATTTGTTCAGCACAAACCCTCACGGAACTAAAGGAAGGCGCCCAAGAAACCTTCTTCTCGATCGAGGTATGGCTTATAAAGTCTCAACTACTCCTCATCACCGCAAAAAATAAAAATTACTATTTTTTTCAGCAAAACAACTTATATCCCTTAGACCAAATTAAAATATATCTTCCACCAATTTCACAGACATTAAACTAGTTACACACACGAAACTACTGGGTGTATACATAGCCATTAATTTAAAATTTGACTACTACATCCTGCATACACTAAAGAAAATTCATCAAAAGCTAGGATCTCTTTATAAACTAAAAACTTGCTATCAGATCATAACACAAAAGCACTGCCACAACTAATGTTCTTCTAGTCCTCCTATGTGCTGCCCCAATCCTTACCAGTCTACACACTTAGGTAAATGGACAAACTTGAAAAATGTTACCATAAAATTGCTAAGTTTGCTAGCAATCTCCCGCATAGGACCCACAACGGTGCCACCCTACAAAACCAGAATGGTTAGAATGACCTTACACTTAAATTCCTGCCAGCTTCTTACCACTCATAGTCTCATCTAAAACATAAAAACAGCCCCCCCTCTATCAAACATCATCCAACTTTGCACATCACCTAAAGCTCTGTACTCTACCTCCAATCTCCAACTGTGCATAAGCAAATCAAAAACACATGTGGGAAATCACTATATTCCAGCTATGTATCAAAAAACTGCAATGCCATCCCATTCCATATAAAGAAAACTAAATCTAGACATCTATTCAAATCACTGCTTAAAAATAATTCATAGCTATCACCTCTGCTACTGCTCCCAGCTAAACTGATCTTTATTCAACTTTGTTTCAGTGCTACTTTTTAGTAGAACTATCATTGCTGCCACCTCAAATGCAAATTACAGTATCTAAAGTATAATTTTACTGTGAATTATTATGCCATGATCACTCTTACATTACTATTCAACTACTTTCTACTGGGTACTTATAATCTGACATGACTTTATTAAATAAAGCTTGTGGAGTTTTTCTCTCTGGGCCTCCAATGAAAATTAGCTCCATGCTCAGTCGGACTATCCAAGTAATCAAAAGCAACAAATAAATCACTGAAGATTACATGGGGATTATGGGCAGTCAATAATTTCATATATTTCAGTTTCTTACTTCTTAATGTTCAGAAAATGGACCTTGATGCAATACCTGCTAATCTATTAACTTTCTAAGTGTACTGAGCAAAGAAGTCGAGAGGTTATGAGTCACATCAACTTTAAGTTTTATAGGAGTGACCTGGCTTCAGCCAACATCTTGAAATTTTAAATCAAGACAGTCTTTTAACCAACATCCCCTTTTCTGCATAAAGTAAAGAAGTCCTGGACATTTAGTTCCTGTTCTGGATCAGATTTTAAATGTAAGTAACCCCCAGAAAAGCAAACCAAAAACTTCCAATAACATATCTTTAAACAAGAAATATATTGTTCTGTTTTTTTTTTTTTTTTTTTTTTTTTTACTTTCAAAGCAATTCTGCATTTTTGCTAAAAAGAAAAAAAATGCAAATTCTGTATTTCTACTGCCTCACTACTTCAGAACAAAACTGCAGGCTTTATAAAGGTTTTTAGATTTTTCTTACTTGCTTGCTGTATGTTTTCTGTAAAAACAACTGGAGGTTGTAAACAGTCTTCCAAATCTACCTTACTTTTCTGTTTTGAAAAGAGAATCTTGAGATCCCCCCAGAAACACAGCTTGGGTAGAAGTTGCATTAATTTAGTTGAACTTCCCAATTCCTTGTCTTGGAAAGCCATATGAGTTTGTGTTATCGGGTCCACTCTTACGCTGCCTTGCTTGGATATTCTCCACCTTAGCAGACCCTACCTAGATCTTGCCACTACCTCATTTTTTCTAAAGCCTCATAGGATAAAGTGCAAATGTTTATCACAAGATCCTCACTGTTTCCTCCAGTTGCCCACTGCAGATGCGGAGTACCAGTGACTGTCTATTAGGGTTTCTATCAGCATTTTGAATGTTAAAATACCAAATTTGATTTCATCGAACTGAAATGTTCGAAATCTGAGAAGAGCGAACTGATGGAACATTGATTTATTTTCCATGGAAAGAAATCGATGGGCCGTCATTGGAGTTTGCTCTCTCCTCCAATGTGGAGCGGTCTTGGAGTTGGTATATTTAATTAAGGGGGTGTTTGGGCACATTGGGGGGTGTGGGGGCTAAGCCCTCCACTTCTGTTAGTGTTTAAAGTATTAAATTTTTTTTTTTTTTGCATGGAACACCGATTTCTTTCCCTGGGAAAGAAATCGATATTCCATCAGTTCGCTCTTGTCAGATTTCGTGAAATCAAATTCGGCATTTTCAGCAATCGATATGCTGATATAGACCCATCTATTATGGTAAGACTTCACCATATATCATGGTAAAGTTTTCTTTCATTCTGCTTGGAAGTGCTACTAAACAAGTAACATTGCTTATCTTTGTCACAGTAGTGAGATGGCTATCCATGGCTGGTTACAGAGTATTCTGATGAACGGTAATAAACCCATTCATCTTGTGACCAGCAGTTTCTCCTCATGCTCTAGATGTTCTATCATAAAGATGGACTACCTGCAGGCTCAGCCCAGATGAGAAAAATTGTACAACCAGCAAGAATATACAAAAAATAACATAGTACATATTACGTAGTAAATGAAAGAAAATCATAATAAAATAATTTCATATGAATTACATAATATAACAGGTTAGAGGAAATGCCATGGCAATCTTCTGCGCAATGAAAGCCATCAGTTGAAAACTGACATTATATTAATTTCTTCATAGGTTCATAGGAGGTTACTAGGCTATTGGCCGTAGGGCCGTTATAATCTAGCCATGTTATACCCTTGGTCCCTTATTGAACAAGTTGTATGCTCTACATTTGCAGCACAAGTCTATGATCAGCACTGACTGCCCTTATCCAAAAGGGACATAGTGACACACCTGGGGTAAATTTACATTCTCCCATCCAGTTGTCTAAGTTACACTTAAATAGGGTCATTGAGGAGCTCTGTTTTACGTGAATTGGGAGTTTGTTCCAAAGGACTAGCAATCTCTGGGAGACATATCTGTCTGTCCAGCATGTCCCGTTAATGCTGCAGGGCAGGTTAAGATCCCTAGAATCAGTGAATCTTGTCCCATTTGACTTGTGGATGTGCAGCATTTCCATTATTTCAGGGTCCAAGACTGCTCTGTAGACAGACACAAGCTACCTCTCAGCAGTCTATAAGATATAGGGTATAGTCACAGGGCCTTCAGTCTATCCATGTAGGTCATGTGTTGAAGCCTCTGGATTTTCTTGGTGAGAAACCTCAGTGGTCTCTCCAGCTGCTGCAGGTGTCTGGTGAGGTACATATAGAAGAGAGCACTGTACTCTATTAATGGTCTGATGAGGGATGAATACAGAGGATTTATAATCCTTAGCTCCGGATGCAATTTCCTTACTTATGAGATGCGCAACATAGAAGTCCTTCCTTACCACTGTGGACACATGGTGATCAAACTTAAGGTTGCTACACTATCAATCTGTGATCCAAAATCTCTGACCACGGGGTTTGGGCTAAGGGGGGGGGGTACTGTTAATATTGTAATTTGCAGGGACTTCCCCTTTGCCAAAAGGGATGATAATGCATTTTGTTTGCATTTAGTTTAAGTCCGTGGCTTTGGCACCAATCGTTTGTCTGTGTAAGCCTTTTTTTGTAGCATAAACAGAATAAGAAGTAGAATAATATCAGTTCTGGGTATCAGTAACCATATTGTGACATTTACATTCCACTTAACAAAAAATATATACTTTTAATACATGTTTTGGAATGTAGGAAAGGACAGCATGCCACTTTATGCCCACATAATCTAAAAAAAGAATACGGAATATCAAAGACTATAGCTAAACGTGCACAGGCTCCTTTCACTTTTCACCATTAACAGAACATTTCCTTGCTAATACCAATTCATTACTGTTGTATTCCTACAGCTCTCCCACAGATCTATGCTTCTGTTTGAAACTCTCCACACTGACAGTATTGAGACTATCCCCCCATATTCTCAAAAGCTTGCACGGAGTGCAAGATCAGTGCAGGGGCTCAAGCAGGCAATATGTTTGCCGTGCGATCCAGGAACATCCTGCAGGAGCGTGCACGAGCGTTCCTGCACTAATCCTGCATAGACTAAGCCCTGGTATGCAAATCACCCATTTGTAGGAGAAATCTATGCAAATGAGGTGATTTTGCAATCCAGAAAGCTTGCAACAGTCCGTGCAGGACTAGTGCTATCTGCAGAAATGTACTCGGTTAGTAACCGAGTACATGTCTGCAAAATCCAAAACGAAGCTGTGACAGCCCCAAATAAAGGCTGCATATCATGTAGTAAGCATGCCGATGGCCAAGTATAAGACCACTGGCATTGCAAACAAAAAAAAATACAAAAATCAGCTTTTATTTTTTTAGACAATCATGGCTGTTTAAGCATAGGGCAGCAGCAGGCAAACAGGATCGGGGGAAAAATAATAAAATAAACCTAAAATAAGCAGTCTAACTAAAATCACTATTCTGCCATGCAAGTCAATGGCAGGCAGAAGACAGTGAGTAGTGGTTGCTTAGGGGGGAAGCTCAATGTGAGACATGTAACTATGCATTACAGGCAATCCTATGCAAATTAGGGGAAGGAAAGGGAATCCCAGTATTCCCCAGCATGTGTCAGGTCCCAACAGTGTAAGAGTAGGAATAGCTTGGTGCAAGTCTAGGAGTTAGGTAGCATCATGGGGGGGGGGGGGGTGTCAGGCATACTGTAAGAGGATTGGAGCCCTGTGCCTAGGGATTGCTCCTAGCTTAGCACAGCTAAGCTAGGGGGTGTGTCTAAACCTGCTTAGCACTCTTTTCAAAGCCTAAGTGGGTGTGCGCACCATGCACCGGGATTTACAGGAAAAAAAAAGAAGTTAAACCAGGAAATAGCAGCAGTGTGCACATTTGAGCACTCTGCACGGCATGCACACGGGCTTAAACAGGAAGGCAATGGAAAGGGAAAACAGCAGTAGGAAGGTAACCAAGGTGAACTAGCATAGCTGGCAGGTGAAATGTATCAGAATCAGCCAAGTACACAGGAAGCAAACCAGTCCAGCCCAGAACACTACTATAAACTATGCAAACACCTTCCCCTCTGGTTTTTCCCATACTCTACACCACCGGTGTAAACAAGCGGGGAACTTTTAACACTCAGTATGGCAAAATGATAGGGGCTGCAATAGCTATCATACAACAACTTGTGGAAGAGGCTGAAGGTGGTGAGGATATGAATGCTGTCCACCAACCCACAGTGAGGAGATGGAGAAGAGTGTACAGACCCAGGGTAACCTACCAGGGGCTACATGAGCAGGAGATAGTGGAGTGCTATAGGGTGGATAGCAAATTGTTGAGCTGTGCTGGCCACGCCTGACACACAGAACTAACAGAGGGGAACCCATCCCAGTGGATACCAAGGTATGTGTAGGCCTAAGAATACTAGCCACGGGTACCTTCCAAAGGCCAACTGGGGATATATTGGTGATTTCACAGGCATCAGCATCCAGGGTACTCCACCAGTTCCTGGATGCCATGTCAGCACATGCCGGTGAGCATGTATATTTCCCCAACACCCGTGAGGCATTGGCCAGCAATATGCAACTGTTCCACCCAAATAGTAGAATACCCTGAGATAGTGGGTGCTATAGACTGCACGCACATATGCATCAAAGCACCACCCGGTGAGCGGGGTAGCATCTACATCAACTGCAAGGGCTTCCGCTCCATCAACTGCCAGGTCATGTGCGATGCCCAGGGCATAATAATGAATGTGTGTGCTGGCTGCCCTGGAAGCTATCACGATTCCCACATCTGGCATCTGATGCAGCTTTACCAGAGATTTGCCAATGAGGACACCCTGATGACACCCATCAGAAATGCACACACACCCGAACAAGAACTTCATAATGAGGCACACGCACAGACCAGAATTATAATAGAGCGTGTGTTTGGGATGCTCAAGTCATGGTTCCAGTGCCTGGACACATCCGGTGGAGCCTTGCTGTACTCACCAGCTACATATACGCATATTGTCATTGTATTTGCCATGCTACACAATATGATCCTGTGGAAATAGCTACAGCAGGAACAGCACAGGGCAGGGCCACACAGCTACCCACCATTGCCAAGGCCTGCACAGGCACAGAGTGACTCAGAGGAGGAACAACCTGAGCCTGCCCCAGTAGGCAGAAGGAGGTGTGCCCAGTATGCCCTGGCCTTGGCAAAGAGGCAACAAATAGCACATACACTGACACAGGAGGGACCCAGGGTATAACACCTCTCTCTGACTATCACATGCAGTAAAAGGGATGCCAAACATGACACTACCTGTGCCTAACCATGTGTAGGGAGTGTTCTATGTGCATCCAACACAGGCAGCCCTGCAGCACCACCCTCAATACTGGGACACCCATAAGGTAAGTGACTCACACATGCCAGTCAGTGGGGGGTCACACACACAACAACAGTCACAGCCAGCAGGACAGGTGTACACAAACACAAACAAAGGTGGTGCTATGGCCTCTGAATAAAGCCTGTGGGTAACCTCCCCTCAAGCCTACACAGACAGATTACAGCAGGTCAGGCAGAGGGATGTCAGTTCTGAAGGGTAGGAAGTCAGAAACTAATATGTAGGTAATTAAAAGCTAAGATCTGCAGCACACTGTTATGCTTCTAGTCAGCATGATAGGTAAGACAACAGACTGAAATGAAGTACCCGACATACCAGTACAGTCCTAGCAAATGTGTACAAGTGTCAGGTGCCCCCCCCCATACTACGTAGAAATATAGTAACAGTCAGGTGTGCCCCCCAATCCTGTGTAGAAATGTAGAAATACTCAGGTGTGCCCCCCCCCATCCTACATAGAAATATAGAAACAGTCAGGTGTGCCCTCCCCCCAATCCAGTATAGAAATGTAGAAATAGTCAGGAATGCCTCCCTATCCTACGTAGAAATATGGTAACAGTCAGGTGTGACCCCCCCCCCAATCCTGGGTAGAAATGTAGAAATAGTCAGGTGTGCCCCCCATCTTACGTAGAAATGCAGTCCATGCCAAATGATCGACGGATACCCTGCAGAGACAGCATGCTACCTCTAGGTGTACAACACAAAGGTCAGCACTGCAGTACAAATGACCTGGACTCGATCACACATTCAGTACAGACGGCCATACTGGGCATGCCCACACACTTAGAGGAATGAAGGCAATGTCAGTCAACAACATACTGAAAGGTCATACTGGGCATGCCCACACACAAACACATGAAGGCCATGTCTGTAAACACCAGTGGGCCAGACATATCTGGTAGCCGCAGATGTTAGTGCATACACTCCTCAATGTGCACCACTCATGCTTTGCACACACAGTGGATAGGACTACAGGCATATATGTAAGGACAGCACACTATAATAACCCAAAGGTAGACACACATAGATGTGTGGAAGAGGGTGACTGTGACAAGGAGCCATCCAGACCTGTCCCACCCAGCACACAGGCAAAGGGCCACAGCCACACGAGGGTCAGATGTCACTCACTGCAGATACTAGCCACCAGAATATGTCAGCATTACAGAGTATGCGGTGCACGTGCCAGCTGTGCAACAGGACTGTTCAAGGAAGTAGTCATCTAGCAGCTGCATACATGTACCTGTGAAATATGACCCAGGTTGTGCCCGCATGTGGGGTGTCAGCCCTTAGATAAATGGGTTATGGCCCATGCACACACACACACTGCCCTCCCCATAACCCCACTATGACAAGCCTACTGAGGTCATCCACTGTGAAATGCACCTTTGGGAGAGCTGTATCCCAGTAATCTCCGTAGCGCATTTCGTAACTGTGTACTGCTGTAGTGTGATAAAGTAGCAAGGTAGGAGTTCTAACCCCAGCCTTAGCAGCTCTGTCTGTCTGTGTAGAAAGCACACATCCTACAATTTAAATGCTCTACTTTGGTAAGGCTGCTAATGTCATCCACCTAGAAATACACCTCTGGGAAGGTCATATCCCAGTAATCTCTGTAAAGCTTCCTGTAACTATGTACTGCTGGAGTGTGATAAAGTAGTTAGGTAGGAGTCCTAACCCCAGCCTTGGCAACTGTGTGTGTCTGTCTGACTCTGTCTGTGTATAAAGCAATGCATTTTAGGGTAGTCACACCCCCTACAATTTAAATGCTCTACTTTGGTAAGGCTGCTGATGTCATCCACCTAGAAATACACCACTGGGAAAACTGAAGCCCAGTAATCTCTGTAGCGCGTCCTGTAACTGTATACTGCTGTAGTGTGATAAAGTAGTTAGGTAGGTGTTCTAGTCCCAAACATGGCATGTGATTGTATGTGTGACTGTCTATGTAGGGAACAATGCTTTCTAGGGTGGTCACAGTCCCTCAAATCAAATGCTCAAATTTGGCAAGGTTGCTGATGTCATCCACCCAGAAATACACCTCTGGGAAGGTTGTAGCTCAGTAATCTCTGCAGAGCATGCCATAACTGCATACTGCTGTAGTGTGATGTAGAACCCTGGTAAGGTTCTATTCCCACCCATGACAGTTCTGGATGTTTTGTGTGTGTTTCAATGTCTGTGTAGGAAGCAATGCATTAGAGGCTAGTCACACTAAGTACATGTCAAATGCCTTACTTTGGCTATCCTACTGATGTCAGCCAATGTGATATACACCTTTGAGGAAGAAATACTCCAGTAATCTCTGTGGTGCGTACTATACCTGCATAGTACTGTAGTATAATAAACTAGTTTGGTAGGAGTTCTACTCCCAGACATGACGTGTGTGTGTTTTTAACTCATATCCTTTGTGGAGGTGGGTGTGAGTGTGTGACACCTGGACCCAATGAGGAGCAGGATTTACAAATTTCTTATATGGTGGCCCTAGTATATATCACAATGGCCACTGTACAGGGATAACAGATGTGAAATAGCCAAGAGGCTGTGGTGCAAATCCATACCCATACATGTGACATCAAGGCCAGGCAATCACAGTTAGCAACCCCAGTATTACCCAGAGCACACTCTCACCCCATGTCTCATACACACACATGCAGAGGCAACAGCCAATATGTGAGTAGTATACTGCATATTGGTGACTGATAGTAACTATGGAGTAAATGCAGTAGCCTACAGGGGGCATGGCACCCTGTCCATCTGTGCAATAGATACATACATGCAGACAGTGCACCTTCCCCATGTTCCCCACTGAACAACTGTGACACCTGTGGTGCCATCATATGTGACCCACAAAGGACATACCATGCCTGAAAACATGCTCTGTATGGACAGATGCCACTGACACCAGGGAATGTCATTAGCATCCTATCAATGTAGGTGCAGGGGTAACCTGCTGTCCATTACCAGTTCCTGCCACAGGTGGCCAAGACTGGCACATCTGATGATAATCTGTGCACACAACATGGGCCCGACACCCCAGGTACAGTTCCACATGTCACTGTATATACATGTGGGAGGTTTGCACATACCAGACACTGTCCATGTCATGGACTAAGGAACACATAATTGGCAAGCGATGCACAGCATTGGCCACATGCAATAGTCACCCAGGTGACTGGATGGTGGATACAATACCCACCTGTGTGGGCAAATGCAGAAACCACAGCCCTGAGCCACAATGCAGACCATTGCCATGTGACCTGATGCAAAGGTATACCCATCACCTAGCTTTGTATAGCTGTCTGGCACAGTTGCCCACCACATACCCGTGCATAAATGCACCCATGCATGTCAGTACTGGCACCCTGTGTGTTTGTGTGTGTGTTGTATGATGCATATGATCACATTCACACTCACTACAACCCCCAGTGGCATACTGAAGCATGCTGTCTGATGCCAGACACCTCCCCATACCTTTTGCCCATATATCCTCCATATGACACATGTGGTTCATGTGATACCTGCACAGTAATGTGTTGTGGCATTCTCACTAGTGATGAGCTGTATCCCTGGCCCCGTCAAGTGTGCCAATGTGTATGTGTGTCCCTGTGAAAGTGTGGCTGTATTAACACTGGCTGCTGTTCATGTGGACAGGCATGTGTACTTCACCTACCGTATAGCTACCATATACCTGTTGCAGATGTCACTCACCATCACATATATGTTCTGAGAACTGTACAACAGGTAACCTATATGGTGGATCCAATAACTGCATAGGACTGTGATAGCACTAAATAGTCATCAGGGGTTTGATACCCTGTGCTGGTAGGTGTGTGACACAAACATGCTTAGCTTTTACTCTCCCACCACTCCCTGACTTGTCAATGCCTCTGTCTGCCTCTCTCACTCCCTTACTGGTGGATGTGCAGACCTACACCTGCTTTCTTAGGCAGCAGCATGTGCATTGTAACTGATGCTCATTATCAGCTGATGGCCCCTGCATGAATTGCAGCCCTCCCCTAGCTGATTGCATGTGGAACAGCTGTGGTAACATTCCCATAGCCAATTGCATGGAAACACACTCCAATATCTAGGAACATCATGTTGGTGTTGCCCTTTACATTCACTGTGAACAGGAACTAGATCTGTTGTTTGGCAAACCGCATCTCAGATGGATTGGGGATTTACCTCTAACAGCATACACTGTGGAAACAGGGCAACACACAGGAGGGGGATGTGCCTGACTTGACTACAGACTGTAAGTGCTGCTATAGTGTATTTGAAGTAATGTTGGTTTAACAGTGTGTGTGTGTGTGTGTGTGTGTGTGTGTGTGTGTGTGTGTGTGTGTGTGTGTGTGTGTGTGTGTGTGTGTGTGTGTGTGTGTGTGTGTGTGTGTGTGTGTGTGTGTGTGTGTGTATGGCTGTCATACATGTTTTAATACCAGTCATGTCAGTTCTATGTTTATGAGGAATCCCCATCTGTAGGGTCATCTGCAGACTGAGCAGTGTGTTCTGCCTTTGGTTTCATATGTTACCCACAGAGCATCTATCCGTGAACTGCAGAAGGTAGTGTGAGGATTGCAGTCTGTAGATGGTGAATGCCATGACAGTTACTGACCTCATATCCCTCAGAGGACATATGTTGCAACAAACTCTGTTACAACAGTAAAAGCATGAGGTTATCACAGCAACATGTCAATTTTGGCCATGTGTATGTGTTTCCAGCCACAACTTTGTCAACCTTTGCACATATGTCATGCATTAAGAGGTGCATATGTGCTGTACACCATCATTAGCATCATCATATCTGATAACAAGCTAGTGAGATATCAGACTGCTACACATGTTATGTACAGTAGGGGTTATATTTGATGACATGACCTGGACATTCTGTGGTTGTTTGTACAGTACTGAGGTCTGTGTATTTATGGTGAATTCTGACAGTGTGTGTATTGTTAATATATGCCTTGGTCTTTGTACAGACTGTGGTAGATGTCATCATCCTAGGTCCCATCTTATCTGATGTTACATGCCGCTCCACTGTATGTTACCATATTGGCTTACATGTTTGTAGGGCCATACACACACATGTCCCATACCACAGACGGGCAGCAGACCACACTGTGTAGCGGCCCAGTATATGTAGGGTCACTGTGTGAGTGGCACATATAAGGATGGCGTTGAACAGATAGTCCATATACTGTAATATTAGGCTAGCTTACCATATGTGGCTGTGGCAGTGTTCACATTGGTTGTGGTTATGCACTTTCACACAGGTGTATCTTAACCTGTGCTGTGACATGCATGTAAAACCTGTTATGTATGCAGATACATGTGCATTCCCTCATAGGAGATGTAGGCCAGTGTTGAGCCAGTTTGCCTGTAGCCTGCACAGTACTTTGTTACATGCCTAGCAGCTTAGTGTACTTACCCAGTGAGGTGTCATGTCCAGATACTTTCCAGACGTACTGCTGCCGGACCTCCCTTAACAGTCATGTATGTCAGACAGAGCGGTGGGATGCTGTACAGATGTCTGTCAATATCTAGTGGGTAGTATGTGGCCATGGCACCTCTGTACCAGCAGTTATTATACATCAGGACAGACAGAGGTGTGTGAATGCATAACTTATGGGGGCAAATGTATATCAGTCGTTATGTGTTATACCCATGTACATGGCTGTTAGTATCCATATTGTCAGGCTTGGTACACATGTTCTGCACTAAGGGGTTTTGTGTATACCTCTGGACTGTACAGAGTGTGTCAGAATGTTCACATCTATTGGCCAATTGCCCAATATCTCTGCCGTAGTCCACAGGAGCATTACATACTTGGTTACTGCAGGCCTACTGCCTCCTGCCATACAGACTGTTCTGTGTGCCAGTGTGGCTGTGATGGTGTCAGTTATGCCTTATGTAACAGTCACATCCCATTTGGTCAACTGAGGTCTTTACCACCTAGCAATTGTGTACAGAGTATAGATAGAGGCTGCTGGACTATACACCTACATCACTTACTGTTGATTATGTGGTATCCTGTAGCCCAGTCTTTCCTTGCTTATGTACGATTTGAAGGGCTTGGCCTGGACAGCAACAGTTGTGGACCTTTCCAGACTACTGTATTAGTATAACTGTTTCACAGTTGCATTAATCTGTTGATATGGATGTCAGTGTCTGAACAACTATATGACATGGCATGTAATTCTGTAATAGTACACAAATAAACGTATTTCATTTCTGCAAACCTGCATGTGGTGTTTATCCTATGACCTCTCTGTGGATATATGTTGCAGGCAAAGAATGTCATTTTTTTGGGTGGGTCATCCAGTGTCCAGTTGTTAGGGTGTTCACTGTAGGCATAGTGGGTGTACCATACTGTGTGCGCCTACTGCATAAGTATCTTACTGTACATATATCTGCGTGTGTATGTGTAGTCACATGTATATCTACATCTATATATATATATATATATATATATATATATAAATATATATATATATATATATATATATATATATAAATGTATATATATATATATATATATATATATATATATATATATATATATATATCTGTTACCAAACCGAACGGAAAAAACAAAGATAATTATCACTAAAAACAAACAAACTCAGCGAGACAAAAGCATTCAAAATGAATTCAAAATGAATTGAAGGGAAAACAGCCGACACTCTTCTATTATTTAGCACTTTTGTCTTCTTTATTATCAAGACTTCTTCAGAAAGACATGTTTTATTTTTAAAAGCAACCATTTTATCATTGTTTAAATACAATATTTCGAGCTGTTTATTTACATTACCAACACAGTTCTTAACTAATAATACTGTGAGACCAGTGGTCCTGCAAGGTGCTGTGTGCATCTTCATTAGAAAATAATTTAGTTATCAAGATGGAAACCTGTAGTTCCGTGTGTATACAAGGGTCATGTGTTTCCCGTATACCTATATTAGACATTCCTATTAGGTGTCGTGTGCATACCAGGCAACCTCGTGTACCACATATGCTTTGCGATACCTAAAAATAAAACCATCGATGTAAACAAAGTCAACCCATGAAGTCTATTGTTATTACCAAGAAACAAATTGCCCCATGCGGGATGACCCAAAAATTTGGTGATTTTCTTTGTGGTAACCTCATGTCTCCAAAGGTAAGCATAGCTGTGCTCATATGTGCATGGACCACAGCGTGTGGAAAACCGAAGATACTTGGGTTGGGACAATGTACAAGATGAGTCCCAAGTGGAGGAGGCGTGGAGGGAGGGTGGGCAAAGTGTGGTTGTGTGGTTGCTATGGGCCGATAACCAGAGAAGGAATGGTGGCTGCGTGTGTGCAGGGGGGGGGGGGGCAGAACTCTGGGTAAAGAAAATATGGGTCGAGGCAAGGCTGGGTTGGATGGGCCTGTACTGTTCGGACTGCCTAGTGGGTGGGGGAGAGGGGAATGAAATATAAAAAAAATAAAAAAATAAAAGAAAAATAATTTAAATTCCTATTTAAATAAAACAAATAAAATAAAAAAAAACTTGGTAGTGTATTGCAGGGTGGACATGTTTGGCTGTAGAGGGGTATGCCAATTCGTGCAAGATGTATATTGTTTGGGGCCTCTCAACCCCATTAACAGTGCATGTGGACATATATGTTTCTGTTAATCTACCATTGCTATCTACAGATGTATGGCCATATAAACCTATATTGATATATATATATATATATATATATATATATATATATATATATATATATATATATATATATATATTTGCTTACATATTTATAACTATGTCCATATATACCTACAGAGATATATATCTGCGTACATATATATAACTTGCTGTGTATATGTAGACATATAGGTGATGACATATATATATATATATATATATATATATATATATATATATATATATACGTGTAGATTTCGGCATTTGGATGTATATATGTTCATATATATTTATATATATGTATATATTTCTGAATATACATGTATATATATATATATATATATATATATATATATATATATATGTATATATATATATATATATATATATATATATATATATATATATATATATACATACATAGATATGTTATATCTGTTTAGATATTAATATATTTACACACACATACATCTAGATGTTGGTATACATTCTCTGTACTGTTGCATGACTGGGCTGGATGTTATGCTCCTGAAAACATCAGCTTTATGTATATCTGGAATGGCTTAGTGGTAAATCACTTTGTATATGGTGTGCATGGCCCTGTGTTTGATCCTTGCAATGGCTGTTTATTTTGTTGCTGGGCAGAACACACACTACTGGATACAGAGTGATTAAGGCACTTTGAAGCAGCTGTAAGTGGGTTTGCACGGAGGTAATCACTGCTAACTTCTGGTTACAGTTTCTTACACTCAGTTAGCATCTAAATTGCTGAACGTGTGTAGGCATGGCTTATCCCTGCCCAATCAGGCTTAAATCTGCTTACTGCTGCTTAAAAGTACTTAATCCTGCTTACCCCCGTGCCAATTTCTTTAAAAGAAAAGAAAAAGGGGTTGATAGGAAAGTGGTCTACGGTCTAGGGAAGGTCCATAGCTGCCCATTTCTTCTACAGATATATACTGAATTTGGAGGTAGGCTTGGACACTCAAACCCCTTGGGGGTGTGAGGACAACAATAATTCACTGTGATGCCAATTAGACACCAGATTATGTGTCCAGTGGACATGTGTACGAAATGGACAGCTATGTATGGGGCGAGATTTTTTTGTGGGAACAGATTGCCCTTTTTTGTGAATATTTACAAACCAATAGGACATATGTCCCTACAGAAGTTTAGAGTGTACACATACCCATTGAGGTGTGTAATTAGGTTATTGTAGCACATATGGTGGGGGTGAGAGAGAGAGGTCCATTAACAACTAATATATCCCTGTAATATTCACAACTTTCTTAGTCACTGCAGTGATCTGTCCCTTACATGTATTATTACACTACCCAATGTCCTTACTTTGTACAATGGTATGTTTGTAGATTAGTATCTACGTGGACTGTATCTTACCTATAGTCTACACCTCTTACCCATTATAGCTGTTGAGAAAATCATTGTTAACACTACCTGACAATTTCTACACATACTCCCAGATCCCATGCTTGTAGACAAGTATATAAGTGAACTGTGTTTTACCTACAGTCTACACCTCTTACCTGGTATAGCTATTGAGAAAATCATTGTTAACACTACCTGACACTTTCTACACATACTCCCAGATTCCATGCTTGTAGACAAGTATATAAGTGAACTGTGTTGTACCTACAGTCTACACCTCTTTCCTGTTATAGCTGTGAAGAAAATCTTTGTTAACACTACCTGACAAATTCTACACATACTCCCAGATTCCATGTTGATGTTATACACATACCTAACAATCTGTTATTGCACACACTCTGGTCACGACTTGACAGGATGCAGGTGTTAATGTGACATATTTTGAGAATAGCTGTCATACACTTTGGGTGAGATGCTACAATGACAGATTTGTTTTCTTATACATTCTCTGACTATGTACAGGTCTGACTATCAGTTATATGTCAGTAAAAGCTGCCTACAATTCTTGGATCATCACACTGATATGTCAGGGGAACAGGTTACCGGGCAGCAGATCTGGGCCATTTATCTGGATATGCTGGACAGATCAGAACAGTTGAGGGGTATGACTATGCATACAGCTTACTACCTGAACATTCTGCCACAGTCTGTACAGTTGATGGTTATGATTATACTTACAGCTTACTATCTGAGCAAATTCTGTACAGTTGTTGGGTCTAATTATGCATACAGCTTTCTATCTGAACATTCTCACAAACTCTGTACAGTTGTGAGGTATGATTATGCATACAACTTACTACCACTCCCAGGATTCAAACCCCTGCTGTGTGTGGTAAAAATATTATAGATGATATTACAGTACACTGTGCTGTTAAGGAATTTGCATGAAGCATTCCAATGTTTTCTAAGTCTCCCTCAGCTGTACAATATGACTGACCTCTTGGGACTTCCAACATTGTTATACTGAACTTCCTACACATTTTATCTGTGTTCAACAGTGTGGGTAACACTGCTTAATACAACAGTACTATTTATAGACTGCAACACTACAACAACATATGGTAGCATAATGTACACAAGCACTCCAGGGGTTATACATTTATTCACAAGATATTACACCTTTATTTCCACACAACCTATATGACAGTCTTCCTGCCATATTGTCTAGTTTATTCAGTACATCCCATACACAATACATTTTTATACTGGTACAACACTTTCTAGAATGGATATATTTATTTGTTATGACAGTACATACAAGAGTTTTACTAACCTGCCTTGCGACATATACTTTGCATCCTAGTAGCACGGGCTTGCTGGTTCGCTGCCCGCTCATCTGCATCTGTCAGAGAAATACAGTGGTATTTAGCCATTACCTATCCATAGTATACACAAGCTAATCTACGTAGTAGAATGGGTATTTACTCAGTGCTGGGGCATTGGCCATCTGCCTTGATTCTTGGATCCATTGCTCCAAGAGATTCCCCCCTCTGCCGCTTCAGGTCAGCATGGCGATGCCTGACCTGCACACCAGTTCGGGGGATACCAGTGGCACTGGTGAGGTCACAGGCGAGACTATCCCAGGCCTCCACTTTATACTGAGAGTCCTGGTACTAGCCCTGCAGTAGTCTCTGCTCATGGTGTTTTACCAGGAGCCATACCATGAATCTGGACTGCTGGGTGCCCCAACGCTGCACTCTAAATCGAGTGCCTTCCCCAACTCCAGCCATTCTGCCTACAATAGGGAGCTGCAACCAGTTTTGGGAAGTATTCGTGCCTGTGAGGTTTAAATATGCCAGATTTCCCGCACTTTCCCATAATTGGACGGTTTTGAAAAGGCTAAGCTATGGGCACACCTGCTTACCTAATGTTGGTATTGCTTAAAGGAGTATACCACTGGGCAGATTGAGTTAGCCAGCCTACACATTGCTTACACCAAGTAAGCTGATCTGTACAATCCTTAGCATTGCTTACTATTTAATTAGCATTATATTTTCCTTTTGACATTGATTTATTATTTATTACATGTTATATCTGTGTCTGGTATCATCTGGCCTTACTGCAGTACTCCAGTTCACATACTTATGTTATGTAGCAGGTTATGCAACATCACACTGTACATAGATTCCTTTCACATGTTCAGTCTGGTTTTCCTATGGTAAGGATTTGTTTGTTGAAACCTCAATCTTATGGACTGCTATAATGGCTTAGTGGTTAACTACTGTGACTGTAGTGTACTAGGTCTTGGCTTCAAGCCTTGCAGAGGCTGTTTATTTGTTGCTGGACAGATCACGGGCAATTGGATACAGAGTGGTTAAGGCACTTTAAAGCAGTTATAAGCAAGCTTGCACGCGTTTGTGCGGCGATAAGCACTGCTAACTTCCAGTTACAGTTTCTTATACTCAGCTAACTTCCATTGCTTAATCTGTGTAGGCAGTGCTTACCCCCATGCAAACGCACTTAAACACGCTTACTAGTGCTTACATGTGCTTACATATGCTTACTACTGCTTATTTGTGCTTAAACCTGCTTACTAGTGCCTCATTTATTATGACACTGATACTTCACATGTGCATTTCCTGCAGTACTCCAGTTCATATGTGTTATTTAGTGGGTATTGCAACAAAAATATTTGTTATAACATTCTTTTCCATGTAAAATAGACCGCACTGCAGTGGGACTCGAGCCAGGAATGCCTGCTCATTAGGCGAATGCTCTGCCCACTACACTATTGCTGTGCTGCTTTATTTGCATATGTCTTCCTTGTTATCCTCTTCAGCCTTTTAAGCTGCTTTAACCGTAGCTAAGCGATGGGCACACCCACGCACCTATGGTTAATTGTACTCAAATTTTTTTAAACAATATAAATACATGGGTTTCTTCATTTAATTTGTATGTAATGTTGCTGTTGTACACATGGGAGACTGTTGGTGGGGATATGCGGACACCTATGAGTGGTCTCACTCATTTCTTACCACTTTCTGCTGTTCTACACTGCAGGGGGCATGTTTCTTCTGAGAACTCTGGTCTCAGACATGCCCCCTGCACTCGTACACGGTCTGTGTAAGCCTAGGAGCTTGGGCAGCATGCCTTCTTAATATGCATGGCGCGCTGCCGTCCTGCTCCTGAACTGGCGCTTCCATGCAGGACTAAGCTAGTCCTGCACGGAAGTTTAGTAAATCCGGGGGTATTTCTTTTTTGAACCAGAACTGTGAGACTTACCATCAGAATTGCCTTCCTGTTGTTCTTAATCTGTTCAGTCACAATGAATTGTCTATACTAGTTAAATAATATATCATTGTTCACTTAAGAGAGTATATTATTCTCTAATTGTTTGTTAAAAGATTTTATTAACTATTTGTTGGAAGGACTTGACAGTTTTTGGTTAAAATCTACAAGGTTTACTGTCATTTAATAAAATAACTACCATCCATATCATAGCAATAGCTGCATGCATCTTTAGTACTGATACTTTTCCCTGCACTATTAATACATTTACTGTGTATTTTTAGTTGAGTGTCTTTGACACATTCTAATTTAAATAGCCATTACTTACTAACCACATACCTCTGATGACATTGGATGCTTTTCAGTTTGATAAATTTCAAGCACTTTAGGCTTTTTCGCAATATACAATTATATGTACATTTCCTGTACTCTTTGCCTTGCAGCAGTCTTTTACATACCACACTATACAGTCTGAATTATTTTATAATAACTCCATCAGGATGCTAAAAAGGAACCCAATGAGTTCTGCTTTTGTATTGACCAATAATTCACTAACAACTAGCCTTTGAACCCAAGGTGGCAAATAACAATTTAGTCTTCAACCTTTCTAAAGAAGTTTGCTATTAAACATGAGATTAGTTCTACTACAAATATTTACAGCACCTGATCTGTTCTCATATGCATTGCATCTAGAAGAGATAACTGCTACCTGTTTACTCAATCAACCCCTCTCAGATCATACAGATGGAATAGAAAATGTTAAGAACAGCTTTTGTTTATTTGCTTATTAATTTGACAACATGGCATAGGTATGTTTAGAGAGGTACTAATGCCATTTGCCCATCAGTGTTTATATTGAAAGGTTCAGCCAATGATCAAGCAAAAAAATGAGAGTGACTTATAAAAATAAGATTGTCACTTGTGAGTATGTCTTTCTTTCCCTAACAGGCAGAAAATCATTGCCTCTGTGTACAGCTCTAGTTTTATTAATTACTTTTCATCTCTGAGTACCATGCTTTATTCTTCCACAGTTTTGAAGCATGTGCTTCCATCTTATTGTTTATTTACTTATTTTATTTATTTATTGACATTTGATTACCGGGAAAGTCTGACTGGGTAGAAGCCTACTTTCAGCATATGTCTGGGGAGAAAAGTTCCAAATAGTTTTATAATCTTCAAAAATAAAAAAAAAAATCTGCAGTTTCAATAATTATAACAAATTAGTGATAATATAAAAACATTTTTTAAGAATTGATACAAGTTATATGGTAATCATTGACTATTTTATAAATTTTAGATAGCTTGTAGAGAAATTTAAGTCTGATACAAGCAGGAATTGCAATATGAAGTGAGAGAAAAACAGGCTTATGGTATATTTAGAGAGAAAGTCAGGGAAGAAAAGTTGATAGAATTAAGGAAGTAAGTAAAGAAGAGAGAGTAAGGAGGTATAAGGAATGAAAAGGTACTTGCTCACATTTAAAGATATAGTTTATCGTGGTTTTCAACAAGAACAGACCCAGATTTTAGCCTGGAAGTCTTTCAGACTGGTTTTGAAAGATGGGAGGGAGGGTATTGACAAGATGGATACAGGTAAGGAGTTCCAGGCCTTAACAAACTTGTATGAGTACAGACAATGCCCAGCAGATTTGATAGATTTGTAGACAGGCAGGAGTTTTTGGTCACAGGAGGAGAAGAGGCAGAAGGCATGCCTGAAGGCAGGTAAGGGCTAGGACTGTAATAGTGAGGGTCGGAACTTTGAATGTTGGCAGTATGACTGGTATAGGGAGGGAGCTAGCTGATATGATTAACCAAAGGACGGTTGGTATATTTTGTGTGCAAGAGACCAGATGGAAGGGGAGCAAGGTTAGGTGTATCGGAGGTGGTTTCAAATTGTTTTATCATGGTGTGGATGGGAGGAGAAATGGTGTAGGCATTATCCTGAAGGAAGAGTATGCTAAGAGTGTTTTGGAGGTGAAAAGAGTGTCGGATAGAGTGATGTTTATGAAGCTGGAAATTGATGGTGTAATGATGAATGTTGTTAGTGCATATGCTCCACAAGTTGGGTGTGCGATGGATGAGAAAGAAAAATTTTGGAGTGAGCTGGATGAAGTGGTGATGACTGTACCCAAGGGTGAGAGACTGGTGTTTGGAGCAGATTTCAATGGGCATGTTGGTGAAGAGAGCAGAGGGGATGAGGAAGTGAAGGGTAGGTATGGTGTTAAGCAAAGGAATGCAGAAGGTCAGATGGTAGTGTATTTTGTGAAAAGGATGGACATGGCTGTGATGAATACGTATTTTAACAAGTGGGAGGAGCCTAGGGTGACATACAAGAGTGGAGGAAGATGCACACAGGTGGATTATATCTTATGTAGAAGGGCCAATCTGAAGGAGACTGGAGACTGTAAAGTGGTGGCCGGGGAAAGTGTAGTTAGGCAGCATAGGATGGTGGTTTGTAGGATGACACTGGTGATCAAGAAGAGGAGGATGAGTGTGAGGGCAGCACCAAGGATCAAATGGTGGAAATTGAAAAAGGGTAATTGTGAGGTGATGTTCAGGGAAGAGTTAAGACAGGCATTGTGTGGCAGTGAAGAGTTACCGAATAGCTGGGTAACTACAGCAGAGCTAATAAGAGAGATGGCTAGAAGGGTGCTTGGTGTGACATCTGGAAAGAGGAAGGAGGACAAGGAGACCTGGTGGTGGAATGAAGAAGTATAGCAGAATATACAGAAAAAGAGGTTGGCGAAGAAGAGGTGGGATTGTCAAAGAGATGAAGAAAGTAGACAGGAGTATAAGGAGATGAGGTGCATGGCAAAGAGAGAGGTGGTGAAGGCTAAGGAGAAGGCGTATGAAGAGTTGTATAAAAGGTTGGATACTAAGGAGGGAGAAAAGGACCTGTACTGATTGGCTAGACAGAGAGACCGAGCTAGTAAAGATGTGCAGCAGGTAAGGGTGCTAAAGGATAATGAGGGAAATGTACTCACAAGCGAGGAGAGTGTGTTGAACAGATGGAAAGAGTACTTTGAGGGGCTGATGAATGAAAAGAATGAGAGGGAGAGAAGGTTGGATGCTGTGCGGATAGTGAATCATGAAGTGTAGTGGATTAGCAAGGAGGAATTAAGGATAGCGATGAAGAGGGTGAAGAATGGAAAGGCTGTTGGTCCAGATGACATACCTGTGGAAGCATGGAGGTGTTTAGGTGAAATGACAGTGGAGTTTTTAACTAGATTTTTAATGAAATCTTGGAAAGTGAGAGGATGCCTGAGGAATGGAGAAAAAGTGTTTTGGTACCGATTTTTAAGAATAAGGGTGATGTGCAGAGCTGTAGTAACTACAGAGGGGTTAAACTGATCAGTCACTGTATGAAGTTATGGGAAAGAGCAGTGGAAGCTAGGTTAAGAAGGGACGTGATGATTAGTGATCAGCAGTATGGTTTCATGCCAGGAAAGAGCACTACAGATGTGATATTTGCTCTGAGAGTGTTGATGGAGAAGTACAGAGAAGGTCAGAAGGAGTTGTATTGTATCTTTGTGGATTTAGAGAAAGCATATGACAGGGTGCCTAGAGAGGAGTTGTGGTATTGTATGAGGAAGTCGGGAGTGTCGGAGAAGTATGTAAGAGTGGTACAAGACATGTACGAGGGTAGTGTGACAGCGGTGAGGTCTGCGGTGGGAGTGACGGATGCGTTTAAGGTGGAGGTGGGATTACATCAAGAATCAGCTCTGAGCCCTTTCTTATTTGCAATGGTGATGGGCAGGTTGACAGACGAGATCAGTCAGGCATCCCTGTGGACTATGATGTTTGCAGATGACATTGTGATCTGTAGTGAGAGTAGGGAACAGGTGGAGGAGACCCTGGAGAGGTGGAGATATGCTCTAGAGAGAAGAGGAATGAAGGTCAGCAGGACTAAGACAGAATATATGTGTGTGAATGAGAGGAAGGATAGAGGAATGGTGAGGATGCAGGGAGTAGAGGTGGCGAAGGTGAATGAGTTTAAGTACTTGGGGTCAATAGTTCAGAGTAACAGTGAATGTGGAAGAGAGGTGAAGAAGAGAGTACAGGCAGGATGGAGTGAGTGGAGAAGAGTGTCAGGAGTAATTTGTGACAGATGAGCACCAGTAAGTATGAAAGGGAAGGTCTACAAGAGGGTAGTGAGACCAGCTATGTTATATGGGTTGGAGACAGTGGCACTGACAAAAAGGCAGAAGTCAGAGCTTGACGTGGCAGTGTTGAAGATGTTAAGATTTGTACTGGGTGTGACGAGGATGGACAGGATTAGGAATAAGTATATTAGAGGGTCAGCCCAGGTTGGAAGGTTTGGAGACAAAGCCAGAGAGGCAAGATTACATTGATTTGGACATGTGCTGAGGAAGGATGCAGAGTATATTGGGAAAAAAGATGCTAAGGATGAAGCTGCCAGGTAACAGGAAAAGGGGAAGGCCTAAGATAAGGTTTATGGATGTGGTGAGAGAGGACATGCAGGTGGTTGGTGTGACAGAGCAAGATGCAGAGGACAGGAGGAAATGGAAACAGTTGATCTGCTGTGGTGACCCCTTACAGGAGCAGCCGAAAGTAGAAGATGAAGAAGAAGAAGAAGAAGAGGATCACAATGACCAACTGGGAACATAGTTGTGTAGAATGTTTTTTTTTATTGCTGGACAGCACTAAATTATTAATTTATTAATTTACTAACCAACTAAATATCAAAAATTAATATAATGAACTGGAAAAAATACCACAAAATGTAACCATAATGCATAGAAAATGGAGGACAGAAAACTTAAAAAAAATAAAATATGATTTATTCGCAAGATTCAGTTAGCACTTTCATCCCCATAAGTACAAAGACAATCTTTTGGATTGATTTTTATCTGAAACAAGAAGGAAAAAGGCTAGCTGGTAAAATATAGCAACTTCTGCACAGCTCGAACCGAGTATAACACACGTATAGCCAACACTAGTGTTCCACCCAAATTTCAGGCTAAATCCACTTGAAATGATTAAAACCAAATCTTTTATTGAAAATAAGGTTTAGCGCTTTCATCTGTTAAAAATCAGACTTCCTCAGAACCAAAATGGAGTACTTCCTGTTCACATTTAAATAACCTTTTTGGCGCCAAAAATTCAAAAGGAAATGGAGCTCTTAAAGAGACATAGTCATGATAACTCCATATATACATACTACTATGCTAAAAACAGCTAAGCATTTTGACAGATCCAGTGTGCTGATATAAAAAATGACAATATAAATATAATGACAATGTAAATAAATAAAAATAATTGTGGTAAATAAAATAAAATGCACTCTGCACGTACTAACTTCATCTTAAAACATACTCCAAATACATATAATAGTGAAATGGTAAAACTTGCATGACTAGTGCTCATAAATTGTAAAAAGTCAACAAGAATCAAAATACAATGGCAACATCCATGATATATCTATGCCATGATTAAAAATGGTTTAATACTTATATTTTCATTTATGCCAGGTGACCTAATGGCATCTGTCAAAATTTGCCACTTACTTTCTTTCATGGCTAAAAGTGCTTTCCAATTTTCCCATAAGTAAATACCTCTACGTGGTCTATAATGGCAAATTTAAAACCATGTGATTCACCATATATGGATATGTGTTTGTAAAGTGCATTGTTATTGTCTTTAATCTTTATCTTATAGATATGTTCATATACTCATTTCCTAAGGGCTCTCTCTGTTTTGTTTATATAAAATGCGTTGCAGGCATAACATGTAGCAATATATACATCTTGTTTGGTGCTACAATTTCCTGCTTTGCATTTAATGTTAGTCTTGTTGATATCTCCTAACTTAATATTGCCTACCTCATTTATGGCATAACATTGTTTACAGGTACCGCATTTTCTAGTTCCCATCAAGAGCTTTGTATTATGTACAGTTTTTTGTTTAGAAGCTTTCTCCAATAATTTTTTTTAATTTTGGGTGCTGTTTTATATACGAAGCTCGGATAATTGCCCAGAAAGGAAGCTGTATCATCATTTACTGTAATTAAATTCCAGTACTGTCTTAAAATATCTCTAATATACTTCGTGTAAGGAGTATACATCAAGCCACAAACTCAATTACAACACATACCTACATCGTCATATCCCTTCTTTCTATTATGAATGTTCATAAAGTCTAATGACTTGCCCAATAAAGGTGGACATTTTTTACCCCATTCATTCTGCACATAGTTGGAAACTTGTGATAATAGGGCTGAGGGGCATCCTCGATTACTAAACATATTACTTATTCGGTCAACTTCCCTATTCATGATTTCTCTAGTAGATGACATACGAGCTGCCCTAATGCATTGTCCTTTATAAACATTTTTGAATATATGGGGAGGGTGATAACTATTAAATTCAATATAGTCATTTGAAAAGGTTTCCTTCCTATGAATTTGTGAAATAAATCCCTTATCAGAATGGCTGATATATGTGTCCAAATATGCTATGCCACTCTCACTGATGTTATGAGTGAACTTTAAAAAATTTGTTGTGCCATTAATAAATTCCATAAAAGAATTAATCTCATCTTTAGAACCCTTCCATAAGATGAATAAATCATCCAAATATCATGTACAATATGCTATATTGGAATAAAATTGGCCCTTGAACACATATTCTGTTTCCCATTCCAACGAGACTAGATTGGCAAAAACGGGGGCACAAGAGGCCCCCATAGCAACACCTTTGCATTGCCTAAAATATTAACCTTGAAAATGTATATAATTATGGTCCAAAACTAGTCCCATAATGTCTACCATAAGGCATATGCGGTCCCAGTCCATGTTTGAAAACTTTCTCAGACTATTGCTGAAATACTCTAAACCTATATCCTTAGGGATACACGAAAAAAGATCCACTACATCTATGGTGATGAAAATGAGATCCTTATTCCATATGTCTTATGTAAGCTGACTAAGAAATGTCCAAGAATCCTTTATTAAGTGAGTGATTTTTTCATAAATAGGTTTTACCCATCTATCAATGGCGACTCCTAAAGGATATGTTTTGGATCTTGAACCAGAAACTATAGGCCTAAAAGGAGGCTGGGTGATACACTTGTGTACTTTGGGAATTCCTATAATGGTGGCCAAAGTCAGATATTCAACTTTTAAATATTGATAGATCTCAGTAGTAATTCTATGATCAATAAAATATTCTTCTAATGTTAGATCAATTCTTTTATAGCCAATATTAATCTCATTTAATGATACTACTTCATAATTATTTGATGAATACAAAATATTATGCATTTCATTAACATAATCAAATGTATTGTATATCACAATTCCGTCCCCTTTGTCGGGTTTCATTAATCTAGTATCCTTATTATTAATAAATTGATTTAAACATTGTCGTTCTACTTCATTCAAATTGTCCTCAATATCTAGCTTATTACTACTGTTGGTCTTAAGATTTTTCTTAAATTTATAAATATCATGACACACTATCTTCTCATAATTACCCACTTGATTGTTTGATATGGGTATATACGTACTTTTCTTTTTTAATCCAAGATGTTTTGTCGGTCTTTGTTGTGTGTTATGCTCTCTAAACTGCATAGCTAAATTGAGTCTTCGACAAAATAATTTGACTTCTTTAATAATATCCACAAGACCAACTGGGAACATAGTTGTGTAGAATGTTTTTTTTAGTGCTGGACAGCACTAAATTATTAATTTATTAATTTACTAACCAACTAAATATCAAAAATTAATATAATGAACTGGAAAAAAATACCACAAAATGTAACCATAATGCATAGAAAATGGAGGACAGAAAACATAAGAAAAATAAAAAATGATTTATTTGCAGGATTCAGTTAGCACTTTCATCCCCATAAGTACAAAGACAATCTTTTGGATTGATTTTTATCTGAAACACATTTGTATATCTGTATTTAGTTTTCAATAAATATCTTTTGCATGTGTGTGTGTGTGTGTGTGTGTGTGTGTGTGTGTGTGTGTGTGTGTGTGTGTGTGTGTGTGTGTGTGTGTGTGTGTGCATTTTTTTTGTGTGTGGGTGGTGCATATTCTACATTATAAAGAATTAATGTAATAGTGGATATTTGCTTTATAGGCCATCAGTAAAAAATAGTTCTCATAGAAGGACATCACTGTCAGCAATACACAAATAAAACCAAGTATTGCCACTAGCATACTTTCCACAATTCTGCAGTGTATCCTGTCTTTGTTCAGTTGCAGAAACTTTACTACAGGGCCTAATCAAGGGTAACTTCTGGTACAAGGCTGTTCAGCTACATTTCCTCCATTTTTGTTTAGAATGTTTTTGTTTGTTTATTTGTTTGTTTTACTTTATTTTTAAAACAGTTCAATTTCATATTCATGGTAATCAGAAAGCGCACAATTTCGGCATACTACATATGCACAACATTTCTCTAGATAAAACAAGTTACAGCCCAGACTTTAGACATACTTCCCCAACAAATCATAGCAGAAATGCTAATAGTATGGTGAGGAGTCAGGCTACACCTCTGAGGAGGAAGCAGTCATGTTTCTGGTTAGCCAGCCCATCAGATGACACTTCTGCCAGAAGCAGGCTCACACATTAGTCTGAATCTGTTGAAAAATATGAAACTGAAAAGGAGCTTTGAGTGTGTAGAAGGTGAGAATGGCTCACAAATATCTGAGTTCATCTCAGACCTAAAGCTTCCCTAACATTTCTTTTTCTTGTTTTGTCTTATGACAATACCACAATTTGAAAAATAGTTCATAAAATACTAGATTATAAGGTGAGTTAAGATTGCAGACTATGTTCATTTTTACAAACACCAGGAGCACTGACAATCTATATAGACATTTGAAATGATGTATTGAAAGAAAGACTAGACTGGTGATGTATTCTGCATGCCAATGCAATGCACTCCAATTCTGCACATGATGTCAGTAGCAGGACATACATGCATTATGGATTCAGTGACATTTCTGCATTTTTTTTTTCTTTTTGTTTTCCTAATATGTCCCTCTTCTGTGACAGTGACATTGTGTAAGTGAGCTTGAGATGTCAATTCCCATATTTATTGAGATTTACATATTGATCAAGGTATGACATTTTTAATTCATCTCATGCTATGCTATTCAGTTTCTTTTGCATTATGAAGTGATACAGATCTAATAAAGGTACATTTTCTGTTTTATCAATGAGCATAAAAGAAATGGAATAAGTGTCAAACTTTGAAATACTATGGGTCCTTTTTGACCAATCAATAATAACAGACATGCCCATTCCAGTTAGTTTCCCCTCACTCTTGTTAGCAGCACTTTCAGTTGTTTATTGGACCCCATTTGCTTTGAAGTTAATAGCTGATAATAGTCTTGATAAATTGTAAACACTGCAATTTGGAATTTTTGCCAAATATTCCATTCTAGACCAAGCTGGCATATTACACGAAGACAATGCTTGAGTGTTCTAATGGGAAGCACAATTGGATAGATAAGGACTGCATAGTTCACCCCCCCCCTATTTTTTATAATTTTCCTAGCTTAGCTCAGCACTTTTTAAAATAGTTTTATTAATTTGGAGTTTCTTGTCATATGCTTCCCACTGCAGAATAACGTGTCAAACTATAAGGCAGTATTCATAAATACGGACAGTACAGAGGGCCACTGCTCAGGGAAAACTCATATTATTATTATGCTGTGAGACCTACAAAGGCATCCCAAAAAAGTTAATTGAAGCAACACCACAGACTGCTTGACTTCCTCAGGCTTGTGATGAATTCATGAATAGTTACTTAGTAGAAATACTGACTTCTCTTGCCATTATTATTAAATAAACAAACATAACTACCTCCATATTTGATTGTTAGCAGATAAAAAATGTGTGTGTGTGTGTGTGTGTGTGTGTGTGTGTGTGTGTGTGTATATATATATATATATATATATATATATATATATATATAACTTCTAAAAGATGAAGCCATTGTGATTATGCTTTCATTGCTTCTGTGACGAACTATGCAGTTTGAAGTCATCTGTAAGACGTAAGATGTTATTTTTGAAAGGCTGTTTTCTGGAACTCATGCTGTAGCCATAGCCTTGTCTGTTATGTAAATGTTTTAAAAGGCATCAATACTAGTGATCGGTGACCATTTCATTGTATTCCTACTATACAGTTATTATATTATTGTACTCTAGGTACTGATGGATGACTGTTCTGTGTGGAGCAGACTATTCTATATAATGTTACTCCTGCACGTATAACATGAAAGGTAATTTGTATCTATGTGGGGAAAACACATGAGGAATTTAGAATTCGCATTCAGGAAAATTATTACAAATTCTCAAAAAATAATATTTCTGCTGCTTTAAGGAAATATGCACAGGAACAAGGCAGTGCTCATAGCTTAAAATGATAGTTTTTTATATGATTATAACAAAGGAAAGGGGAGGACATGCACCAAAACAAATGTGCTACAGACCACAATGCAGCATCAGTTGAAATCTTAGATAATGGTGGTGAAATGTGTCACTTATATTTGCACTGTAAGTTGTGCAGCATAATAGATGCAGAACACAGTTTGCAGCTGTATTTACAGTTATGCAAAAATTATAAAAAGGAAAGCAGTTGGAAAAGAACTTCTCATCATCATAGGGATGCTCACAATTATCTGAAAAAAGTGCTACTGATACTAAAAATCAAAGTTGTATAGTTTTCAAAATTTAGAAATATCTTTGTGAACATGTAGAGGACATTCTTTTTTACCTATGTAAAAAAACTGAAGAACAAAATCCGACACGGCTATGAGTTTGTTCAATATAGCATCTCACAATCAAACCCAACTGAGATCGCCATTGATCTCTCCCTACCTTTTGAACAATATGTGACAATAGTCATCAGGAAAGCCTCCCACTTAAAACAAGTAATCACCAATGAAATCACCCTGATCTGAGGTGATTATCATTCTTCAAGTTTCAACATTGATTAGTTCAGATACTGAGCACAACATCCCCTTTAGGATGTACCTCATCAGACATATCAAACAACTAGAAAGGTCACAGGGGTTACAATCCAACAGAGAGTAGAAGTACAGTCACTTTATTCAGTATATGATGGACGTTTTAGGAGAGCTAGGTTTAGGCTACCATGCCAGAGGATACACACTCGTCTTTCATATCCTGTATAAACACCAGAGACAGGGACCTAAATTTTTGTCAACAGAAAAACAAATACAGCAAAAGGGACTATCACTCAGCACTTTCTTCACATCTGGAACAAACTTCCCATGCAGGTTAAATAGTACAAGCCGCAATCATCCTTGAAAGGGAACTTGGATGTTTGGATGGGTCCCAACAAATTTACAAAAGGACTAACTGGACTAGTGCTTGTCAAGAAAGGGATATGGTGTAACGGTCAGTAATGGCAAGGCATATGTGGTGTGCCTTGAAATATCCACTAATCAATGAATCTAAAGAAATGCTAGGATTTATTTACACCATAAAATATTTAATGTGTTAATAACCACTGTAAAGAACAGTTTT
The DNA here is from genome assembly GCF_019279795.1 of Protopterus annectens. NCBI lineage: Eukaryota > Metazoa > Chordata > Ceratodontiformes > Protopteridae > Protopterus > Protopterus annectens. Next base: position 1,404,192,414 of record NC_056744.1, read on the forward strand.
TGATGAACAGTTTGTGCCTGTCTGTACCTTTTTAGTAATACTGTTCACAATGTATTTCTGTCTCTTTGAGTCATGGTTTTTAACTTGACGTTTCAGGAAATGCTCATGAATCTAAGGATATATATAAAATGATAGACGTATCACACTCTAGATGCTAGCTGCAAATGAAGCATTATAGGAGGTGTCATGTGGCAGTGTAACCTAGCCTTCATTTTGCTTGTACTGTAGCAATAATAATGCCAAATGAAGTGTTTGTATATCAGTTGCATTGCTATAATGTTACATTGGTTGTACTGCAGTGTTTGCATTATTACTTATTGCCTCTTATCCCTTGTTTCACCTCATTTTCATTAGCAGATTACAATAACTGCTGTTCAAGCAGTCATTCATGGTTGAAAAGTTCTGAAATTGATTAATTATTGTATTACTTGTGAGTATAGTGTGATACATCTCTTGCTGGAAAAATGTTCAAGAATAATCAAATGTAAATTAAACAGTCAAATGAGTCTTGCTTTAGCAAATAATAAAAATAACGAGGTAGGTAAATAAATTTTAAGAGAATTCGGAAGATGAAATCCAAAGAGCAGGTGCACTTATGCATGGTCCCAAAATAGAATGGTGGGAGGGCCCATGGAGTGAAAACAGTCCAGGGCCCAGGGTCCACATAATCTGTCATTGGATCATGGCAGTGCATTAGATACATTGATGTGTTTTACAATGTGAGGGCATAACACAAAACAGTGTATCATTACACCATAATTTCCCTGTACCCAGCGCACAGGATGATGGTAGCAAATATTGCTTCATGCAAAACATAAACTGTTTCTTTGAGCTTGGAAATTAAAAAAAATGCAGGTTTTAGGTCAGCCAAATTAAATAATTAGCAAAAAAATATACTGCTCCAAATTCCCTTCACTTGTTGCAGTCACTTTTACAATAGTAACATATATTTTTAGATATTGAACTGACTACATTATAGTTCATTGCTGTTCTACTCTTAGTTGTCTGTAGCAACACAGTTCATGCAACATTACCTGCACACTTACACTTGCTGTTATAATCAGTGGTTCTCAAACATGCAAGGGATCTGTTTACATGAAAATGTGACCAAATTTCCTGCACCAGCATTACACTAGAATGATGTTTAGTACACCGCAGTCTGAACGTTAGAGCAAATTCTTTATTTAAAGTCTTTTGCAATCCATATATCTAGACTAACTAGTATTGTCTCAGGTTAAAGTAATATTTATTATTGCCATCTTCAACAAATATAGCAAATAATAATTAGAATGACAAAATAAAAATCCAAGTTTGATTGTCAGAGGTTCAGCATATACAATGCTGAACTATAAAAAATATAAAGTATTATATATTATGATAGAAGCTAACAGTTTATACTCTAGGAAAATACTAGCTTCAGTCACTTATTTCTATAAGACTTTAATGAGAATTTAGTGTGACATAAAACATGTCAAGTTTAATGGTCAACCAGAAGTAAGAAAATTCTAAAAAGACAGATCTTGTATCAAATTGTCTAAAAATATAATTAATGAAACTACCATGATTTGATAAGTGGTTGCTTTACCAATGTTTTGAATTTCTTTTTTGCTACATTTTAAATGTGTCGTTTCTCAGCTTTCAGTACCAATTTCATTTATCTCTTTCCTTTGTGTGTGTGCATGTGTGTGTGCATGTGTGCATGTGCCCGTGGATGCATGGACATACACACGTGTGGTGTATGCTTGTGTGTGTGTTTGTGTGTGTGTGTGTGTGTGTGTGTGTGTGTGTGTGTGTGTGTGTGTGTGTGTGTGTGTGTGTGTGTGTGTGTGTGTATGTTTGTAACCTGCCTTTGACCAGAATATTCTCTAAACCAATATTAAATCATATTGCTCTTCTGTATGTAGCCCTGGTAATAAAATCACAGATATGATCTCAAGAACTCAGAATGTGAGATGGATGTGCAACATAAGTTCACTGAGTGATGCCATGTACAGTGTTAATAAAACATTTAATTACCTACACATGTTTAGATGTTTATTTTAAGAATGTTTATTAATGATATACATATATATATATTATGACATGTAAACTGTTTTATCCCTTTTGTGATGTAAACCATTCAGGAGCCATCTGTTCAGGATATATACAATAACTCCCACCTGACATTGTATGACTCATCTGTGACATCCTGCTGCTTACCATGGCAACGGTCTGTGATGCTTCAGACAGCAAATTACAGGTTATTTTAGGAAAGGCTGATTATTCTCTCTGATATCTAGACAAGTCACACATTACTTAAAACTGCTAAAGAGGGAATACCATCTGAAAATTAAACGTGTAAATCTATAAAAGGGAAAGCCTAATGTATTTCTGACAGTAGTTTATAACAATTTTTAGTGTAGCAAATAATTACTCCTGATAATCTAACTCTCCCATCTGTGCTTAACTATGGCCTATGTCAGTCCTTGTGCATAACCATACTATATGGAAATATTCAAGTAGATTTATAGTCATGTTCATGCTACTGTCAAACAAGGAAGCAACATTTTCTGACTGCTATAATACTTAACTTTGACATTAAAAGATGGACCTAGGATGTGTAGTACAGTTTGCATGAATTTTCTTACAAGTGCAACACTATAAAACAAAGTAAATTATCATATGAGGGTAACAAAGTATTATTTCAAAATGTGTAACAGCAAAATGTACCCATTTTTTGTGGCATGTATTTAGTTTGTGTGTGTGTGTGTGTGTGTGTGTGTGTGTGTGTGTGTGTGTGTGTGTGTGTGTGTGTGTGTGTCTATTTTTGTCTATGGCTGGAAGGAGCCAAAGCAGAAGTTCCCTGATTTAGAAAACACCATATTACTTGATATTCATAGAGACTATCAGGAATACCCCAGTACATTCATTCAGATCACAGAGTCTCAAGATGGCAATGCCAAGACCCACATTACTTGCATTGCAAAACAGTGTTGTTTGCTCAAAACTATTTTAAGTAGCACAATGAAAATATGTGTGTGTGTGTGGGGGGGGGGGCAAGCTCTCCTGTTTCCACATGTGTGTGTGGGGGGGTATTTATCTACCCATACCTCTTTCTAAGACTGCATGACACTGGAGATGAGTGCAACACTTGGTTTCATGGAAAACAGGTCTTCTGTGAACTCTAGAATGTTGTGACCTCAGAGAGGGAATGGTTAAGTAGCATGAGAAGGCAGCCTCCTGCACAGAAGACTACACCTCGGTGCATTCCTCAGTAGTGTATTTTCCGTTAATGTAACTACATGGGATCACAATTTTCACATTCTGGGTATCTTGGACATTCTGCCCTGATTCTAGTCTCCAGACCTCCACCTTTAAATGAGAGTGGTGTATTTCTCCTGGGGTTTTTCACTAGGTCAGGTGATTAAAGCTACATGCTGTTAATGAGCTTCATTCCATAATAATAAATCTGATAGTCAGGCTGGATGTGATACAGCACATCACGGCTGAGACAATACACTAGCTTGTAATCCTACACTAGGCTACTGTTGCACAGTTCTTTAACAGCTTTATTATGTTTCTCAGGAGAGTAAGTGCTAATTTAATTTGTTTACCCATCAGAATGTACCAAATCAACTAAGTAAAGACTGAACCAGCAGAGAGAGAAAACTATATAAGGTTATTTGGAAATGCAACTCATTTCTGGGATGATTGGGAAATTATGAAATATACTTCATAAATTACAGGCATGGGCTAGGAGAAGGCAGGACAGGAGCAGAAATAGTACTATGTGATGATAGGCCATGTGTGGGAGTCTGCTTGTAGGTACCAAATATGTCAGGCCATAAGGATAGGGAGTTGACACTTATAACTTCAGTTTTTGATCTTTAGTGTTTTTTTTTTTTTGATTTGTTTTATTTATTTTAGAAAAGGGTCACTTGTACTTCAGAGATAAGCTGAATGCATTAAAATTCATATACAAAATACATATTTATTAAAGTACTAAATAAAATCACCACAAATAGAAGTCACTAGGAAATATACTGTGATTAATTTAAGCACTTTTGTCCAACTCAGAACTTCTTCAGAATAAAAAAGGTGTTTTTTTTTATTTATTCACTGATTCTGTATTTGGCATATATTATTTAAAGTATTAAGAAAAGAAAACCAGCATAACAATAAAAATGGAATTGAACACTACAGACGGTTTCTGCTGTCAATTAAAAATAAATAAAAATTAAGGACAAGACTAAAATAATAACCCATAAAGATGTTTAATTGGCACTGAAAAGTTAAATGTTCATTAATATTACATTAATCATTCATCTGAATGTTTTTTTCAGGGCCACTTTTGCCCTCTGTTTCCATTTTTTCTCAGGATTGTTATATTGCTTAGCAAATAAATATTTTAACGAGCTTGAACTTGAAATTGATAGCAGGCATGATAGGAAAAGGTAGGCCACTGACTCTAGTGACCTACAGTCACCTACAGGATGGTTGATATCTGGGGAGGGGATGGGTACTGGTATCTAACATTATGGGAGGAGTTGGGGGAGGGGTTGGCATAACAATTAAGGTCTTTACCTCAAAGATATAAAGTAAAAGGTTTGATTCTGACATCAGGATATTTGCTAGGATTGTAATAGTCTTCTAGCCTAGTATTTATCTATGATCTATGAACATGCTGATAGAATAGGATATGAAGTACAGATATATGATTATTGACAAGAGTGTGGGGGAGTGACTGCTGATACAGCTGGTGAGGACAGCTAGTGAAGCCAGGGACACTGATCACCAGCAGGATGAATGGATTGTCTGGGCAGGGGAGCTCTACTGGCTGACAGGCTGAGGAGAATAAATCACTTGAAAAAAGGAAAGTTCTATCAGATAAAACTGAGCAAGATGCAATAAGAATACAATTAAACAAAAATGGAATGGCTCCAGGAACCCCAGAAAAATTTACAAATGTCTTTTAATACACCACTTACTACTCATGGTGAGCTGATATAACCAGATAGTGTTAGGATGACGGACAGCAAACAACACCATTTGCCATAATAACAGAGTGATTTTGTTATACGTCTTAACTGTACAGATTTTTGCCTCATATTTTTGGTCCAGTTTTCATAAAATTGCGTTTTTTTCCTCACAAATTTGTTGCAAAACATTAAAGAAGTTAGAAAGTAATGACATACATTTGAGTTTCAGACTTCATACCTTTAGATTATTCATGCTAATGCAAAACCTGTTATTCTGTTAACTTTATAAGTTTGTAAGAACAATATTTTAAAAAGGTCCATATTTTTGGGGCTTTGCCCCACTTTTATTTATAGGATTGTTCAGATTTTTTGCTGTAAGAGGTTGAAAGGTATGATTTTTGGGATGGCCATGATTGTTGACTATATGGTTTGAAAGTCAGACACTTCAGACTTTGCTTGAGGAGCAGTTTTGGGAGGGATAAAACAGCAAAAGCTGTGGGACACCAAGAACAGATTCAAGCACACAAATCTCAAGGAGATGTTTGACCTGATCAAGGCCCTTAACTCTCTGAAACATCTTTGGTCCCCGGGACCTTTTCAAGTGGTTACAGACAATACTACAGTCATGTGGTACATCAACAAACAAGGGAGAACCAGGTCACTGTCCATCTACAGAATAGGATGTTAGTTTAGGATATAGCTTCACAACACAATCTAACTCTAAAGGCATACTACATTCTGTCAGAGAAAAATTGTTTGGCAGACAAGCTAAGCAGGACCAGGACAGACCTTCACAAATGGAAACTAGATGCAGGGGTCTTTCAAGATTTGATCCTTCTATGGGGAATTCCTCAACTGGACCTCTTTTCATCCTCTATGAAAAATCAACTGGCAAAATTCTGTTCAAGGACTTTATGCAATAAGGCCTGGAAGAGAGATGCCTCTTCATTTCTTTAGACAGGAATGCTCCTGTATGCCTTTCTACCCTTTCCAATAATATGCAGGGTACGTCTGAAGATTCAGAAGGAATCCCCAAGATCATTGTGGTGACTTCCTTCTGGCCCACGCAACCGTGGTTCTCCCTTTTTATGAAAATGTCCAGGGGCAATTATCATAAGCGTCCTCACAGAATGGATCTGCTCACACAAGGGCAGGGATTTTTGATACACACCAACATCAATCATCTTCAGCTGACTGCCTGGTTGATAGGGTCTTAATTACTTTTAGGCACCTATTTTCTGAGGACATGCAGCAGGTACTAATGGAGGCAAGAAAGCCTGTTATTAGAAAATCATATATTAGCAAATGGAAAATTTTTCTACTTGGTGTGATCAAGATAAACAGCACCTATTCAGGATTAGTTGATCTGTAGTTTTACTGTATTTGTGTAAGTTACTATCTTATGACCTTTCTTATTCTTCATCAGGGATCATTGATTGGCCATGTCAGCATGTCAGCCTTTAAGTCCTCTTCTTTCAAGGCAGTCTCATAACAAAATGTTCTTGAAAGGGGTTTTGCATAAAAGGCCTTCAAGTAAACCAGTGGTCCCTCCTTGGGATCTTAATTTTTATGTTAGAGAAGTTAACACTTGCTCCATCTGAAAGAGCTAATCTGGCTGACTTAATGTTATTAACACTAAAAACAGTTTTACTTATTGTTCTGACCTCTGCAAGAATGGTATCTGTATTTCAAGCTCTTATGGTGAGATAACCCTACCCCATTTTCCATACAGACAGGGTTTCTTTGAGAACTAATCCTTCCTTTATGCCTAAAGTGGTATCCGAGTTTACTTTAAGCCAAAAATCGATCTCCTCATTCTCTTTCCTGAAATTCTAAATGAGGGAGAAAGGCTACTGCACACCTGGGTGTCTACAGACAACTCCAGTACCATCTTGACAGAACTAAATCTTTCAGATCTTCAGATAAATTGGTCGTTTTTTTGTGAAGGTAAGAAGAAGGGACAACCTCAGACAAAACAGGCTGTTTCCAAATGGTTGTCTAAGGCTATTATCTTTAGCTATAAGATGACAAGCCTATTCCAGGCAGTGAGAAGGCCCACTCTGCTAGGGTTCTGGCATCATCTATGGATTTTTGGAAAGGGTAGGATTCTAGAAGTATTCTAGAAGCTGCTGTCTGGTCCTCGGTACATACTTTTACAAAGCACTATAAGCTTGATTCCTTCTCTAGGCCTAGAT